>NC_136492.1:29862263-29894763 GCF_053919585.1 Euprymna scolopes
TGTTAAACGCAACATACTCATGATTAACAGGTTTAAGTTGTTTCGTTTAATATAAAAGAATGATCACGACAAAACAATTCGACCACGACGAGACTCGAACTCGCAATCTTCTGATTCGAAGTCAGACGCCTTATCCATTAGGCCACGCGGCCACATAGATGTGCGAAAGAAATCAGGATGAAAATATATGAGGGCATCTAAACAACCGAAGTAGAAATTATGGTAGAAATCAGCATCGAAAAATAATTCACATGTTAAACGCAACATACTCATGATTAACAGGTTGAAGTTGTTTCGTTTAATATAAAAGAATGATCACGACAAAACAATTCGACCACGACGAGACTCGAACTCGCATTCTTCTGATTCGAAGTCAGACGCCTTATCCATTAGGCCACGCGGCCACATCGATGTGCGAAAGAAAACAGGATGAAAATATATGAGGGCATCTAAACAACCGAAGTAGAAATTATGGTAGAAATCAGCATCGAAAAATAATTCACATGTTAAACGCAACATACTCATGATTAACAGGTTTAAGTTGTTTCGTTTAATATAAAAGAATGATCACGACAAAACAATTCGACCACGACGAGACTCGAACTCGCAATCTTCTGATTCGAAGTCAGACGCCTTATCCATTAGGCCACGCGGCCACATCGATGTGCGGAAGAAAACAGGATGACAATATATGAGGGCATCTAAACAACCGAAGTAGAAATTATGGTAGAAATCAGCATCGAAAAATAATTCACATGTTAAACGCAACATACTCATGATTAACAGGTTTAAGTTGTTTCGTTTAATATAAAAGAATGATCACGACAAAACAATTCGACCACGACGAGACTCGAACTCGCAATCTTCTGATTCGAAGTCAGACGCCTTATCCATTAGGCCACGCGGCCACATCGATGTGCGAAAGAAAACAGGATGAAAATATATGAGGGCATCTAAACAACCGAAGTAGAAATTATGGTAGAAATCAGCATCGAAAAATAATTCACATGTTAAACGCAACATACTCATGATTAACAGGTTGAAGTTGTTTCGTTTAATATAAAAGAATGATCACGACAAAACAATTCGACCACGACGAGACTCGAACTCGCAATCTTCTGATTCGAAGTCAGACGCCTTATCCATTAGGCCACGCGGCCACATCGATGTGCGAAAGAAAACAGGATGAAAATATATGAGGGCATCTAAACAACCGAAGTAGAAATTATGGTAGAAATCAGCATCGAAAAATAATTCACATGTTAAACGCAACATACTCATGATTAACAGGTTTAAGTTGTTTCGTTTAATATAAAAGAATGATCACGACAAAACAATTCGACCACGACGAGACTCGAACTCGCAATCTTCTGATTCGAAGTCAGACGCCTTATCCATTAGGCCACGCGGCCACATCGATGTGCGAAAGAAAACAGGATGAAAATATATGAGGGCATCTAAACAACCGAAGTAGAAATTATGGTAGAAATCAGCATCGAAAAATAATTCACATGTTAAACGCAACATACTCATGATTAACAGGTTTAAGTTGTTTCGTTTAATATAAAAGAATGATCACGACAAAACAATTCGACCACGACGAGACTCGAACTCGCAATCTTCTGATTCGAAGTCAGACGCCTTATCAATTAGGCCACGCCGCCACATGGATGTTCTAAAGAAAACAGGATTAAAATATATGAGGTAATCTAAACAACCGAAGTAGAAATGATGGTAGAAATCAGCATCGAAAAATAATTCACATGTTAAACGCAACATACTCATGATTAACAGGTTGAAGTTGTTTCGTTTAATATAAAAGAATGATCACGACAAAACAATTTGACCACGACGAGACTCGAACTCCCAAACTTCTGATTCGAAGTAAGACGCCTTTTCCGTTAGGCCACGCGGCCACATCGACGTACGAAAGAAAACAGGATGAAAATATATGAGGGCATCTAAACAACCGAAGTAGAAATTATGGTAGAAATCAGCATCGAAAAATAATTCACATGTTAAACGCAACATACTCATGATTAACAGGTTTAAGTTGTTTCGTTTAATATAAAAGAATGATCACGACAAAACAATTCGACCACGACGAGACTCGAACTCGCAATCTTCTGATTCGAAGTCAGACGCCTTATCCATTAGGCCACGCGGCCACATCGATGTGCGAAAGAAAACAGGATGAAAATATATGAGGGCATCTAAACAACCGAAGTAGAAATTATGGTAGAAATCAGCATCGAAAAATAATACACATGTTAAACGCAACATACTCATGATTAACAGGTTTAAGTTGTTTCGTTTAATATAAAAGAATGATCACGACAAAACAATTCGACCACGACGAGACTCGAACTCGTAATCTTCTGATTCGAAGTCAGACGCCTTATCCATTAGGCCACGCGACCACATTGGTGTACGAAAGACAACAGGATGAAAATATATGAGGGCATCTAAACAACCGAAGGAGAAATTATGGTAGAAATCAGCATCGAAAAATAATTCACATGTTAAACGCAACATACTCATGATTAACAGGTTGAAGTTGTTTCGTTTAATATAAAAGAAGGATAACGACAAAACTATTCGACCACGACGAGACTCGAACTCGCAATATTCGTATTCGAAGTATACGCAATATCCATTAGGCCATGCAGCCAAATCTCCCCAGGATGGAAAACAGGATGAAAATGTAAGAAGTCATCTATACAACTGCAGTAGAAACTGAGTTATAAATGAGCATCGAATAATAATTAACAGGTTTAAGTTGTCCCGTTTAATATGAAAGGATGATCACGGCAAAACAAGTCGACCACTACGAGACTCGAACTCGCAATCTTCTGATTCGAAGAAAGATGCCCTTTCCATTAAACAACGCGGCCACATCTCCGCACGATAGAAATAAGGATGACAATATATGAGGTAGAAATTTAGTTATAAATCAGCATCGAGAAAACAGGATGAAAACATATAAGGGCATCTAAACAAACCAAGTAGAAATTGAGTTAGAAATCAGCATCGAAAAATAATTAACATGTTAAACGCAACATACTCATGATTAACAGATGTAAGTGGTTTCGTTTAATATAAAAGAATGATCACGACAAAACAATTTGAACACGACGAGACTCGAACTAGCAATCTTCTGATTCGAAGGTCAGACGCCTCATCAATTAGGCCACGAGAGAAGACACGAAGATTATCATGATTAAAAGGTTTAAGTTTTTTCGTTCAATATAAAAGAATGATCACGACAAAACAATTCGATCACGACGAGACTCGAATTCTCAATCTTCTGATTCGACGACAGACGCCTTATCCATTACGCAACGCGGCTACATCTCCACATAAACAAAAACAAGATGAAAATATATGAGGGTATCTAAACAACCGAAGTAGAAATATAGGTATAAATCAGCATCGAAAAATAATTAACATGTTAAACGCAACATACTCATGATTAACAGGTTTAAGTTGTTTCGTTTAATATAAAAGAATGATCACGACAAAACAATTCGACCACTGAAAGAACTCGCAATATTCCGATTAGGCCAGGAAAACATTAGGAAGGAAAACAGGATTAAAATATAAGAAGGCATCTATACAACTGCAGTAGAAATTAAGTTATAAATCAGCATCGAATAATAATTTAAACGTTAAACGCAACATCCCAATGATTAACAGGTTTAAGTTATTTCGTTCAATATAAAGAATGATTTACGACAAAACAATTCGACCAAGACGAGACTCGAACTCCCAACATTCTGATTCAAATTGGACGCCTTATCCATTTGGCTATCCGTCCACACCTCCTCACGATAGAGAACAGGATTAAAATATATGAGGGCATCTAAACAAACGAAGTAGAAATTGAGGTATAAATCAGCATCGAAAATGCTTAACATGTTAAACGCAACATTCTCATGATTAACACGTTAAATGTTTTTGGTTTAATATAAAAGAATGATCACGACAAAAATACAGGCATCAAACAACCGAAGCATAATCGAAGTTAGAAATCAGCATCGAAAAATAATTCACATGTTAAACGCAACATACTCATGATTAACAGGTTTAAGTTGTTTCGTTTAATATAAAAGAATGATCACGACTAAACAATTCCATCTCGACGAGACTCGAACTCTTCTGATTCGAATCAGACGCCTTATCCATAAGGCTACGCGGCCACACCCCCACATGAATGAAAACAGGATGAAAATATATGTGGGCATCTAAACAAACGAAATAGAAATTGCGGTATAAATCAGCATCGAAAAATAATTCACATGTTAAACGCAACATACTCATGATTAACAGGTTTAAGTTGTTTCGTTTAATATAAAAGAATGATCACGACAAAACAATTCGACCACGACGAGACTCGAACTCGCAATCTCCTGATTCGAAGTCAGACGCCTTATAAATTATAAATTATAAATTAGGACTCCTGGCCGCATCTTTATGCGAAAGAAAACAGGATAAACTATGTGAGGGCATCTAAGTAAACGAAGTCGCAATTGTGTTATAATTCAGTATCGAAAAATAATTAACATGTTAAACGCAACATCCTCATTATTAAAAGATTTAAGTTGTTTTGTTTAATATAAAAGAATTATATAACAAAACAAATCGACCACGAAGGACTCGCACTTGCAATGTTCCATTAGGCTACGTGGTTACATTTATATACGAAAGAGAACAGGATGCAAATAATGACAGCATTTTAGTAAACGAAGTTGAAATTGTGTCATAAATCAACATCGAAATATAATCGCGACATCCTCATGATTAACAGGTTTAAGTTTTTTTTTAAAGAATTAAGACGACAAATCAACTCGGCCCTTATGAGTCTTGAACTCGAAATATTCTAATCCGAAGTCAGACGCCTTAACTATTATGCCATGCGGTCACATGTCTGTACAAAAGAAAACAGGATTAAAATTCTGATCGCATGTAGGTTAACGGAATCGTAATTTAGACATAATTGGCCCACCCTTGACCCGTTGTTCAGTATGTTATAATACCTATTGAATTAATATATTCACGAGACACTTGTGACGTAATGAAAATATTTTTTGAAATAACAAAAACATTTCTTTGAAAGTATATTCAAAATGAAAAAAGAATATAGATATATTTCTATGAGTGTTTTGTTTATAATTGTTTATTTTGGAGAAAAAAAATCTTACAGCCATTGAATTATAAGTTGTGTGCCATACGTATAAGTAAATGTGCACTGAACAGATACCATAATACTTAAAGTTAAATTCAAATTTTGATATATCTTTTTTCAATGAAATTGTGAGTTGAAAGTACAGAATAGCTAAAAACACTCTCCCCATGTTAAGAATGGCTTTTTAAATAGACAATGAAAATATAATGTATTTTTAATATAGTTAACAAACATTGATGACACATTGGGTCAAATATTGAATTTATATTTAATAATAAGGTCAATAAAACTAATTAATGATGAAATGACCGATGTAAAACAAAAGCAGAAAGTATTAACAATTGTTTATTTGGATAATTTAAACGCGAAAACAAAAAAAAAAAAAAACAATTGGGACGCTTTAAATGTACACAGTAAAACAATACGTTTTATCTTGAAGTTGATTATTTATTTGTAACGGATTTATGCTTATGTACTCATGCGCAACCGGAAGTCGTAAACCGGTTGTGGAGTTACAACACCCGTTATAAGGTCATTTGACTTTTATAATTATATAGATTCAGCATCGAAAACTAATTTAAATGGTAAACGCAACATCCTCATGATTAACAGGTTTTAATTGTTTCGTTTAACATAAAAGAATGAAGACAGCGAAACAATTCGACCACGACGAGACTAGAATTTGCATTCTTCTGATCCGAAGTCTTATCCATTAGGCCGCGCGGCCACATCTCTGTACTGAAGAAAACAGGATGCAAATAATGACAGCATCTAGGTAAACGGAATCGACATTTAGATATAGTTCAGCATCGAAAACTAATATGACGATATTAAGATATATCAATATCGTGTTAATAAAAATAAATAAATTTAATGGTAAAAATTCCAAGACGCGAAGCAATTAAAACGACTAAGTGAACCGTTACCATAACAACAACGGCGACGGCGACAGCGAAGAGAAAAAAAATAAAAAAGAAGAGAAAAACGCTGATATATTTCAAATTCAGAAAAATATGTTCAGCGTTTCTTTTGGAGAAAGTTAATTGTTAAGAATTTGAAACGTGAGTTAGTTGCAGAAGGAATTCTAAGGAGAGAACACGTCTAACTAAGCATCTGCGCTGATAAAATGAACACCACAAGAAATATGAAAAGAAAAACATAGTTGGTGTCCATCAACGTAAAACAATGGTTGGTTTATTTCTTCTTCTTTTCATTTGTCAATTATAAAGATATATCGGACCATATCAAGAGAACTATTAAATAACGAAAACTCAGAAATCTCGCTAGAGTTTGATAAAAAAGAATATCGTCCGAAAGAAAGAAAAACAAACAAAATAAATAAAGGGAAAATCAACAGGAGTAGCCTCCCTTGGTCTATTATAAAAGAAAATCATAAAAGGAAATAATGATAAAAGGGACACAGCTCCGTAAATTATCTCTGTTATAAACTTGTCTTTCTCTCTTATTTTTTTTACTGAGAGTTTGGTATGCGATATATATATCTATACATATGCATGTATAAACAAAAGAGAAAAGAAAAAAAGATAAGAAAGTCTTATGAACTTAAATATATATTATCATCTTTTGAAATTTGTATATATTACCTATTCGTTCTTAGATTCTGTTCATTAAAATAAAAAAGAATATATATATATGTATGTACACACACACACACACACACACACACACACACACACACACACACACATATATATATATATATATACATGTCGAATTGATTATCTTTTCATGTTAAAAATATATGCCGAAACTTCTCTGACCTACCATTTCTTACGGCTACAGACAGTCAATTGCTAAATAAATCTATCTATACATCTAATATCTAGTTTACACAACACGCAAGTCCATAGACCGTGTTTAAGTCGAGAAGAACGGATAATTTTTATCCCCATTTATAAATGCTCTTTTTAATAGAGGAAGTCAATTAAATACGGACTTGCGCGTAAAATCCTCGTGTCCTTTCACGCAAACTGAGTAAATTATTATTTTTAAAAATTTAATTTATAATGATCGGATAATAAAGCTAATCTCAAAAGGGGAACGTTACTCAAATTTAAATTGTTAACGCATATCCTCATGATTAATGGGTTTATTAGGACACGCGGACATATTTCTATGCGGAAGAGAACAGGATGAGAATAACAATATAATCGAAGTAGACATATCTAGTTGCAGTTCAGCATGGCTTTTGTACTGTTCATAAATTATGTGCATATGTATACATATTAAAATTTTGACTTATTTCCATGTAACGTACATCTAAAATTTTTAGCGATTAGACCCAAAATTGGTGGAGGAGTTTGGTAGAGTCTTTAAGGGTTAACTTTTTAAATTTTTTCCTCTTGGTAGCCAAATTTTCGCTCCAAAACTTATCAAATTGTATGCTGCTTATCTGGATACCTTTATGAAAATTTTTTAATGTTTGGACATAAAATAATCTGAATAGTTTTCTAGAGACCGCAAAGGTTAAATCTTTTCAACTTTGATTATTATGCAGCAAAATTCTCAGACAAGAACTGATTAAAAATCTTGCCCTGTTTCTGAATACATTATGCAAAATTTCAAATGCGTAGACCAGGATTTGGCTGAGTAATTTGGTAGAGACCACAGAGGTCAAATTTTTTAAACTTTGATTCCAATTTTGACCCCTTAACATTTATTGTTTTGAGCTCAAATCAAAGAAAAATTTGGATCCATGTCCAAGTAATATACATTTAAAATTTCAAGTGGTTAGACTAAAAATTGGCGGAGGAGTTTGGTAGAATTTTTCAAGGTAAAATCGTTGAACTTTGACATCTTGACAACCAAATATCTGGCCGAAACATGACTAAAAAATTTTTCCCAAATCTTAATACCCCTTATGTCAAATTTCGAGTCTGTAGGCCTAAAATTGGCAGAGTAATTTGGTAGGGAAATGTACACAGACACACACACATACATGTTTACTTTTATATATATACTGACAGTTTAGCCCGGCTTTGCTCGGGCTTTATGTACTGTTCATAACTTTCCCTACGTGTGAATACAGTTTATGTAAGATTTCAAATGTTTAGACAAAAATTTGTCTGAGTAATTTCGTAGAGACTGCAGAGGTCAATTTTTTAAAACTTTTCCCCGAATTATTTTCGTCTCAAATAAAAATAAAATGTCTTACTCATGTAAAGTTTCCTACACCTAAAATTTCAAGCGTTTTTACCCCAAAATTCGAAACTTCAAAAGTATTTCTTTTCAAAAGTTTCGTGAAGAATGGGAAAAACTACTTGTCTACGTTGGGAAAAAACAACATTCGAGCGTAAAAAATCCACAAACACGGCATAAAGAAGACTTCGAAAAAGAAGGACAATTTTTGCCGAAAAAGGATTTTACAAAGATGTCGTCAAAAACCTTATCTTGCTGTTAAAAAGCTATAAAAAGCGCAACTACGAGTTGAAACAGAACTTATAAAACAATTGCGTTGAGAATTATTACTACTGAATCAATGATACCAGATTTTCAGTAAGTACAACAAAAAAAATTTTTTTTTTCATCTCTATTAATACAAGTAATGTTGAAAAAGCATGTCTCGCTATCACATCTTATGGTTAAAAGGCATTAGTGTTGGGAAAAGAAAAAAACTCACGCAAATGCAGCAAGTAAATGATAGTATATTTTATTTTATCGGCTAAAATGAGTATTCGCACAAATTAAAAAGACGTCATATTTTACTCCGATTAAAATAAACATTTCACTGGTCGACGGACTGCACGTCGAAGAAGAAAAAAAGCAATTTCGCTAAGCACGACACAAATAAAGTGTTAACGAGAAAATGACATTCTTTTTCGCACAGAAATCGAAAAGAAAAGCCAATATTAAATAAATGCTATAAACTCTCTTTCACAGATAAATAGCTAATTCTTTTTAAGGAAAAAAGAGAAAAAATGTGTAGGATCAACAAAGAATTGAACCCAGTACCTACACGTTACGAAAATTGGTAAATGGCAAACGCTTTCTGTATAAACGCAAACGCCGAATTATTTTCTAGGGAAAATTGCCACACGAGGAAATAAATATATGAAAGAAATATTAGTTAAATAACCAGGTTTTTTCTTTAGAATTGATACTATAGGAAAAGTAAATCACCGAATTGTGTTGTTTCTGAAAATATCATTTAAATAATGCTAAACCGCCCCCTCCCCTCCAAAAAACAAAAAAGATGGACGATTTTGCAAAACAGATGTTGGAAATGATGAAATTCCAACAAAGTCAACAATTAGAACTTGAAAGAAGGTTCCGAGAAGAACAATTGGCAATACAGAAACAAAACGACGAGAAGCAATTGGCAAAACAGAAACAAGACGACCAAGATCAACTAACAATTAAAAAAAGATGGAAGAGAAGCAGTTAAATTTAATGAAATACTTCGAGGAAAAACAGGAAAGAGAAAAAAAGAAATGAACGAAAAAATATTGGAATTGAAAAAAATACAGAACGAACAAATAATGGAATTGAAAAAATTACATTTAGAGCAACAAAACTAGTCAGATAAAAAATGGATTTGATAACTCAAGTTTTAGTGAATAAGGACAGCGGAGAAAAAACCAGCACGGCTTTTTTCCGAAAATGCGATCTGGTTAGCTAGTGATACATTTCACTATGCTCCGGAGGATGGCCTAACGTTTGACAATTTCAAATGCCTAATATTCACACAAGGTTTGATAGCCACAAAAGACGCCGATATAAGACGTCGCGCTCTAAATAAATTGGAATTAGAACCTGATTTGACGCTTCAGAAACTGACTAAAGATTGTCAGCGGTTCGTGACAGTGAAGATTCCCGAAACATAGAGGAAGCAGGTATCGCTCACATTATAAGGATACGCTTCAAAAATTAAGGACACCCGCCCACCAGCAATTAGCAACCAAGAGGCAAAAGGAACCCTTCAAAAGATTGTCAGGATAGACAAAATCCTAGGACCCCTTGTAGCAAATGTGGACGACCTCATGGGTACAATCAGTACCAAAGAAAAATAACGACCTAGTAACACCACAAGCAGTCGGACAACACCGGTCCTCCAGATAAAGGAAAATTGTCGACCCGACAGAGATCAATCCCGGGAAATAGAGCTATACGATCATTCCAGGGGAATGAAAAGCTCGTGAGGGGGCATTTGCAAGGGACAAATCACCCCTATTTGAGAACTAAGTGGAATCAACCAGTCCGATGAATACCACTGGTTTCAGAGACTAGATAGAAATATTCATACCATGTTTAACCGAATGCTACTAACATGTTCCTCTCATACCACTTTAGTGGCTCCTGTATTCTTTATGATAAATACATTTATTTTATACACTTTACACTACTTGTGTTTTTTTTTTCATTTGTGACACGGGTCTACAACAATAAGATTGTTACTGTCGATACTATATGAGGGGATTTTTAAAAAAGAGCATTAAACATGTTAAAAAAGAAAAGAAAGGAGCCCAATTCGATTAATAATGAAACTGAGCTTATCTATATACGTAATTTTAATTTTATCTATTACGTAATTTTAATTTGATCTATTACGTAATTTTAAAGCAATACTGATAAAACTAAATTATGAATTTAGGGAACAAACAATTAAAGAAACACAAAACACAAACAATTTTTGGCCTTCGGGACAAGATCACAGTGTAGTAGATGCTACAATTCACTTTTTCTGTCCTCGACCGGTGGAGGAGAAATCCTTCATGACTGAGACAATTTTTATTTTTGTTCCTATCCAGTGCCCCTTATTCGGGAGTTGGATTTTCCCTACAAGATTATATGCTGAAATAGTTAAATAACTATTACTTTTAATTCAGAAATTATATTTAAAGTTTTGGTTTTCTGTTCTTCTATGTTCATTTTTCCCCCATGTTTTTCATCAAAATGTGTAGCGTATTTGCATCAGCTATATCGTTAGGAATCCTATACATCGCTATAGTCTTCATTTTAATATCAGTGCAGAATAGGCCCTGTCGGAGGGGGGCATTATAATACGCCGACTTCCCTGCAGAGGGTAAAAGTTCCTCAATGGGGGTCCTGGATATGACCTTAAACTATATCCAGTGGTGAGGCCCCAGCTTGTGGGCTTTGGCGAGTGTGGAGCCACTCTTTAATTACCATTGCTCCCAGGTCCACTCTGACCCGGAGTGGTAGTACTTGTTAGGGTCCCAACTATGGGTTAAAAAGAAACCGACGTGAAAACAACAAATATATTCTATTTAAAAAATTTTTCTTCAAAATCTTTGGATTTGGCATTAAATAACCCGAAAAGGGTTGATATGCCGTAAAACAAAAACAACTCACCAATCAGTGCAGAATACATGAATACGAAAATGAAGTTCACACAACTACTAAAAGACAGCTATGCTATAATGTGAACATTGGCTAAAAACTAAGAAAATATAATAAGCATCTACGATATTAAATCAGGGTGGTGGTGAATTTGGGAGGGGATATTATCATTTACTCATTACTAGCTGTCTGACAGGCCATCATCAATGATCGCTCACTGGCAGTAACCTGTGGTATAACAACAATAATAGCAACAACAACAACAACAACAACAACAATAATCATAATAATAATAATAATAATTCTAATAATAATAATAATAATAATAATAATAATAATAATAATAATAATGGTGCTTGTGCAATGTACGTACGATGCTATATTTTAGATAGGATTTTCAAGTTAAATGAAATTTTTATGGTACCTTTTTTTTTCATTAAATGGGGTGAAATTAGGTGAAAGTGCAGAATAATTAAGAATGTCTTTCTAAATAATAACGTTATTATTTCAGCATGGCACGTACACGGCAAAAATACCACACAATATTTATTTATAAGATAAACACTAGAAAATATGTTAACTATAATTTAATGTACTCTTTATTTTTAGTTCATATCAAAACTTTAATTAAAACTGATTAGTAAATGAATCTTTAAGATAAATTTATGTTCATATCTCTCAGGAGAGAATAGAAAATTTCCTATTTCATTTCCCATTTCAGCCATGTAAATTATTTACACATAAAATGTTATAAAACAAACAAACAAAAACTTTAAGTTTTGAATATATTTCAAAGAAATCATCATCCTCATCATCATCATCATCATCATCATCATCATCATCATCATCATCATCATGCAGTCTGTCAGTCTTGACGATGACTAGTTGGGGCCTCAGTGCTTTATCCTTCGGTGTTGGCGTAGTCTCACTCCATCACCAAAGGACTTTCCACCTTGGCTCCAAACTTGCTTGCGTAGTTTAGGTGCAGTATCTGTTGCGCATCAGATAGGCATCCTATGAACCTCCAATGCTCATGTCCAGTGAAGCGAACCCGCGTCGACTGGCTGAAAGTAATCTCAGTGAGGTAAACAGTCGCCCTATTGTGTCGGCTACTACGCCTTTTCTTTCTGGATGAGGTTCCATAACCTTTTAAGGAAAACTGCAAGGCAGCAGTAGGATTTGAAGTCAGAGTTCCTATTTGCTGAGATAATGTCCACAAGGCAGTGGTGTTTGATTTTGGAGTTGGTCCCCCTAGTCTTCGCCCAACCAAGGGCACCCACAAGACAGTGGGGTAGTGGTTGGTAGTGTTCCAGGGTATATCCACACATTGGTGGGCCATAACACATTACCTCTGGGGTCCCCTAAAACTCCGACTCCTACTACTATTTTTTATGGAAACGTGGTTGAACACCGAAAACTTTAGGCACCTTTTACCTACGTGTTGATCTGGTAATGACGTCACGCTGTCATGTTCACCGGCCTCCTCTCTCGGCAGCCGTGATTAAACGTCGCCATTTTTGCAAGTCATTGTATCGGTTGGAATGATTTTACTAATTTCAACGCCTTTGCGTCACGTGTTCGAGCCTGCATTCCTACTACCACTTCTTTTTTGCTCAACACACACCTCTAAACATCCAGGCGACGGCAGGCACCCATGCTAGATCCGGAGAACCAACAGAGCTTATTCGTTGGCCAGACAAACAGCTCACACTTGTGTATGTTCTTGTTAATATATTTTCTACTCTATTGCTTTTCTTGTAATCATTTGACTAAGATTATAACAATTTTATAATAAGTTTATGTTGTTTTTGTATTTGTCGCCAGATACACGCTCTAGTTCAAATAATTTATCGGTACATACAGCCTAGATATTTAATACACATAAGCAATGAGTTTATGTTGTTTTTGTATTTGTCGCCAGTCAACACATTGGATGGCTGTTTCAAGGAATGGAGAAAATATTACTTTTGGCTGAGTATTTGTTTCGTCTGAAGTGATTGACAACTGCTTGCTTCACCACGGATTCAAATTTTACTGATAACTAACACGAAAGTGAGTGATATGTACTGCTAAAAGGATCTACTAATTCTATATACTAGACAACTTAGGTATGACTCGAAGGTGTCGTAAAACATTTTTCATTACAGAAACATGTGCATAGCTTAATAATTATTAGAACATGATTCTGTTGCAGGGTTTTATACTCATTTTAATTGTAGTTGGGCGTCAGTTTGCGTTTTTTGCATCAAGATTCCTGAATGATTTTGAACCCATCGGAGGGAAATAAGTATGTCGCTAATTATATATTAAGACTAAGAAAGATAAATAAAATGATATAGTAAGACTTAGAAAGAGAAATAAAATATCTTAAGGCATGCGGGAGAAATAAAAACGTAGGCCGTCCTGATCGCAAGAATTTGTAATCTGATGTATAGTGATATAGAAAAAATAAGTCTCAAATTAGCAATTTCATTAAACTGTAGACTCATTAAAACTATACTTTTCAATGCCTAAATTATTTCATGTAAAAAATAGGAGAATACCTAATAAAAACACCGAAAACATTTCTAATATTCAAATAATTTATCGGTACATACAGCCTAGATATTTAATACACATAAGCAATAGTATTGCCGCTATTCGAAGCAGAAAATGTTACAATCGTGTAAACTTCAGGAGCTGGTGTGGTGCCGTGCCAGGTCGATAAAAGCACTACCGGACACATCTCCAAGGCACACTCCCGCCAAGATACACACCCCTGCCAACGATAGTGTCACTCACACATTCACTAATGAATGATCATTTATCAAGGTCAAAAGCCTCTCGAAGATGAGGAATAACGAATAGATTGCCAGCTAGATGATGAAGCATATTCTAAGAGGATTGAATACAACGAAAGGAATGAACACAATGTTATTATTTATGTGCGCGATTTATAACAAGTATTTATTGACATTGGACATGTTGTAGTTCGCAGAGAAGCTACCCTGTCGTAATGTGTTCTATGGATGGAAGGTACCTAGAAAGAGTATTTGTTCATAGATATCTTATTATTTTTAGTTGTTGTAGTATGTATGAGTTCTAGTTGGTAATGTCTTACACGGATGAATCAGTAATTGGAGCTCAGTCAAGCACCTCCCATGGAAATTTCGTTCATATTCCAAGTTTTGTTGGGTTATGGACATCTAGGAATGCTGTTTCAAACTCAAGCGTGACAGACAAAAGAATATGGCATTTAATGGAAGATAGATCAACCGACAGACGAAGCCTATCGCACAAATACGAAGGCGTAACCACCGTTATCGCAAAGAATTCGATCATACGATTTCGTTATTTTTCTATGGTTTCTAACACAGTAACAAGGGAAGAGATAATCTTGTTAAATAATATTTAACGAAGTTGACTGTGTTTAGCTTTTTTAATATATTTTATATATAGAAAAATATTCGATATGTGAATTAATGAAAAATCTTATTCTAACATTTCATCAACTTTTTCATGTCTTCGTTCAACAAGTAAAAGACGTAGGTTTTTAATTAAGTTATTGAATGTACACGTGTCTTCACCAAAAAGTATTTTTTTATTCTGCTGATCACAATCAGGTTTTCATACCGAGTCATTAACCATCGACGAAGAAAGTGTTATGATTCAAAATACCATTTTTAGATAATATTATAATATATATTGTAGGGGTTCGTCAAAATTAATGGCAACTTTCTGTCTCTTGAGACAGTGGCATTCTGCATCTAGTTTGGTTTACTACAGCGTTTGCTGTGGCCAACCAGGTGTAGGCCTGGGCAAGTAATAAGAGAACCTTGGTTTGCCCATTTATCAGGGTTCCCCTCTCGGCGTTGCAGACAGACTCCACCGGAAAGGCAAACCAATATAGCTGTGCCAGCGCGGCTGCAAGAGTTGCCGGAAAGATGTTGCAGAGCTTCAACATCCGCCTATTGGAAATCCAGACAGGATGTTTTGTCGGGGTTTACTCCCGTAGCATCCTCAAGGAAGTTGGATATTTGCCCATAGCTGGCGGATTCTTCACGGTACACAAAAAATAACGAAATAACCAAAATAAAAATAAACTTTTTTTAACCTTCAGTCACTATTGTTGTTGTATTTTTTTTTTTTAAATAGTAACGCTAAGGATTTCCAACTAACGATCCGCAAAGTTAAGAATCGAAAAACGAAATGACCAAAATAGACAAAATAATCTCTACTATTTAATACAAGGAAGATTATCTCTGTGTGTGTGTGTGTGTGTGTGTGTGTGTGTGTGTGTGTGTATGAGTTCGTTTTGTATGGACTCGAAAACGGCCAGGTCGATTTTTATGAAATTTCACATGAAGGTACTTTATGTGCCTAGCAGTGTTTTAGATAGGTTTCGTATCGGAACGTCTTGATAAGTATCGATAATCGATAATCGAAATACTCCGATAAAAGAACGGACAGACGATTTTGACTAAAGTTAACACCTTACACAGCCTAACATTACAAGTGCATTTGAGAAGTTTTATAACTACACAAGCCGAAACGCCCGACATATAAAATGAACAGTAGGTCCTTTGATATGACAAGGACACGTTCGAAATGAATAATTATGTTTAAAGCACTACTGCAACATGATACTTGACTTTTTCATTTTAAACTTAAATTCAAGCCATTATCATCGCACAACCAGTAAGGCCATGCATATAAAATCAACAGTAGATTTTTTGATATGACAGAGGCGCGTTCGAAATGAATCTTTCTGTTTAGAGCACAATTGAAGCATAATACTTAACTTTTGCATTTTAAATTTAATTCAAAATAATTTTATAAAATCAACAGTAGGTTCTCTATAGTGCAATGTAGACTACAATGTATTGTGAACATAGGCACTGCGGGGAGGTATGTGAAGCTTCCTCCAGGTGCATTGCGATAGTGCATTGCGATGGTGCATTGCGATGGTGCATTGCGATCAATCGATTTGATTGAAAAAATGGGCGGTTTCGCCGATTTCGATGACAATAAAAAAATAGGAGTGTGAAATATTCGTTCATCATCATTCAATCCCGGATAACATCGGGTCACCCTGTTAGTAGAAAATAATCGAAGGCAGCGGTTTTCTGATGGCATGCCCTCTCATAAAATCATTTTTGGTCGAAACGGGATTATCCAGATGATTCTTAAGCTCTGCTGTAACTTTGGAATTTGTGTTTTGGGCGTTTTCTTCACGATCCTTAAAGCGGCTTTACGATTTTTCAAAGAGCTTCGTCTTTCTTCCAGAATTTTGCTTAGAGAATGATGTTCCCCTTCTTTTTCACAGGCTGTTATCACCTGTGAGACAGTTCCTCTTGCTACAATCCCAACCACTTCCGGTACAGTAGCACTTACCATATTGGCACCAGCCATTTGTCCTTTTTGAAAACATGATAGATCTGTCATTTTATTTTGAAAAATAAATTTAACCAATTAATTTCGGACAACAATAATCATAAATAAAAAAATAACATTAATTCTTAAAAACACTTTTACAGAGATTAAAATCAAGATATAATGTTACTAAATCTTATATCTAGAATCCTAGTTCCAATTTTGGAAAAAATCTATTACATGATTTTAATTCTAGAAAATGTCTTAAATTTAAGGATTAAGCTTCTCTCTCTCTTTGATAGAGCGATCATTAATGACCAGTCGTGGCACTCTTCACGAATCGTCGCCATTGACTCCTGTTTTGCGCCATTCTGAGAAACTCAGCTATGCTTATGTCCACGATGTCCTTCATGTAGTCTGACATTCTTGGTTTTGGTCTTCTGCGTCATCTTTTGCCAGGGGTTGTACCAAAGAGCAGTTATTTTGTTAGGTCGACTGTTCTATCCACATATTAAAAAATCACAAATTTTCTATCATTAATGTTGTCCAGCGGTCTTCGGCATGATCCAATATTCTCCAGAACCCATTCGTTTGTATGTTTCTCCATCTAGGTTACACGAAGAAGTCTACGGTAGCACCACAATTGAAAATCAGCAATTTTCCTCTTGTCGACTTTCTTCAAGACCTAACATTCTGCTCAGCATGTTGCCGTTGAGAATAACAAAGCTTGCAGGAGTCGTTTCTTTGTGCGTTGTAAAATGGATCCGTCTTTCCTGATATTATTTAGTGTAATCATTACTGTCTTCCCCTAGCGAGTGCAACCTTGCGTGGTTAGGAGCTTGTGTGTCTCTAGGACCCGGATAGCTATGGTGGCGGGAGATTCGTCTCCTGGTAGGGTCACCCAAGCCAGACAGGTTGAAGGGTAGAAATCAAAATAAGAGTACTCACTGGTCCTCCAGATTGTGAGTTAGAATAGGGCCAACAACCCAATTCTATAAAAGAAAGAAAGTTACAGAAACCGCATTAATATCATCTGGTCTGGGAAGGGTCCTCTCTATAAGAGTTCATGACGCGAGCGGGTTAAAGCCTCCGGGGAGCCAGTGCGTTGACAGTCCTTCTGACGGACAAGGCAAAGACCAGAATAGGGACCTGGAACATCAGAACACTATAAAATTGGTCACTCGAACCATTGAGGCTGAAACCAGGGCTGACATGGGCCGAACTGAAGAGGACCAGTCAGAACCGGCACCGTTGGAGGAGCGTCGTTGCGACCCTATGTTCTCCAAGGAATCAAGAGTCCTAAACGACCATTGCTGTCCATACCATTGCAAAGCTGACGATTACGCTTACGAATTCTAAAAGTATTAAAATTCGTGAAATCTTGCTTAATCGATGTCTAGTTTCTACGAATCAAATTTGATGTAAATCTGAAATATTTTAATTTCCAGATGGGAGATTGTTATGATATTATGAGTTTAAAACCAATAAAATATACAAAAGAAACTGAAATTTGGAGAATATTTAATTGTTATTAAAAATTCACAAACATCGGAGGCATCTGAATTTTCACGAAGGTCCTCCACCCCTTTTTCCCATATTTTTGTACAAAAATAAATCAAACTAATCATATCTCATGTTATCCATCGTTACGCATAGCAGCTGTATCCCAAAAGTCATAATCATAAGTTAATTAGTTAAGGAGTGAATCCTGCGCGTAAAAGTATATAATCACACACACACACACACACACACACACACACACACACACACACACACACACACACACACACACATCTAACTTGATATAAATAGAACTATGAGTGTAACAGGAGATTTCGTTTGCATGCTTGGGTGAAGTCGTTTCTTTACGCCATTGATATGGTATTCATTACAGTTGGTTGTAAACGTTAAAGATGTAACTGAACTGCAGGCTAAAACAAAAGAAAAAACTCGCAGTTAACCATTCACCTTCTCTTTTTCGAAAGAACACGGGAAAAACATTAATAAATGTCTTCAATCAAACGAACAAACATAATACTCTGCAAATAGCTAACAGGAAAACGGGTTGAAAAAAAAAATTACAAATAACTTTTACCAAACGCAAGAATATTTATTCTTCTATGTATTCGCACAGCGTTTTAGTTAGTAAACTTTCAAAAAGGTGTTTTTAATTAGATTTTGTATCGTTAAACTGAACTCTTATAAAAACCAAGATGGCTGCTATGGATGGAAGATTCGGCGCCTTATGTCGTCACAACTGGAAAAATCGAAAATTAAGCAAAAATAGACGTAATAATTGTCACCAAGTAGAGTGTGATAAGTAGAGCTGACTTCTGGAGTACAGAACTATGGGAGTCGATATAAAATTAAATATTCTTGTAATTTATTATCATTGTTATTTTGATTTTTAACATCTTTCTTCCTGTTAACTATACTGTACAGTCACAGAATATCACAGAATATTCATGGAACGAATTATAAAAAAATATTTTCGGCACTAAAAAACTCAAACAAATGCGAGTTCGGCAATGGTACATATAGTTAACGGCAAAAAAGGGGTGAACTAAAAAATAAATAAATAAGCAAATTGATGACAAATAACTTTTACCAAACGCAAGAAAATTTGATCTTCTATTGATCTGCATATCTTTTCGCTTATGATATAACTTAATTTTCGACCGATTTATATCTTTTTAATTTACTGAAACTGTTTTAAAGTTTTTATTTATTTCAAAATACTTTGCATTTTACCGAACATTTCGGCCTCATTCGAAGCTGTGATTTCTCACACTGGCCATCATTTGCGATTGCTCAGTGTTAATAAATGATGGTATTCCCTGAACTCTGAGTAACAAAATGCTTCCCAAGATTGTCCGTACCTATAATGATAACAACTGCAAATAACTGCGCGCCATCGCAACAGCTGCTTACCATTGATTTCTGACTGTCAACGACAACTGGTCTTCTCTGGGATTGTGGTGGAAATAAGTCTCCCAACGGTTCCAGTACTTTCTGTACCATTCAAGTGGAGGTCTGGTTATTTTTTTCTCTCCTCGATTTTCTATCCTCTTTGACTTTTCATAATTAATTTATGGTGTCATTACATTATGTACGTGTATTTTAAAAGAAGTATGTGATTTTTTTTTTGTAGCTTCCATTCCCTTGACATCATGTGGTGGTGTTCTTTCAATGTTTATTATTATTTTTTTTCACTCAAGACCAGGCTTTTACACCAAAGCTAGTGAGTATAGTAAAAGAGTTAATTAAATGGAAAGCACCTAGCGTAGGATATTTGCTGTGCTAAGTAGAACTGACTTCTGGAGTACAGTGATGTTGTACTTGATTCCCAAGGAGTACAGCTGTTTCTCAAGATCATCTGGAATTAAGCCAAGCGCACCTATGATTATTGGCACGATAGAAGTGTTCTTGTTTCACAACCTAGCAATCTCCACCCTCAGTTTTTGATATTTCCGTAGTGTCTCATTCTTCTTGCTTGCTAAGTTCATGTCATTTAGGCAAGCCACGTCAATAATTTTGCATTCATTTGTCTTTTTTGTTAAAAACTACAATATCCTGTTTTCTGTGAGTTATCTCTCGGTCACACTGAATCAGTATACCCTCATTTTTCGCTACCACAATACTTAGAAAACGCAAGAAAACGCCAGTTGAAGTAGAATCAATCAAGGGGAGGATAGTAAACAGCCAATCACACAGTGCCTATGGTATTGACTATGCTGAAATCTTGCTCGAATCTGATTGTTAAAACACTTCCAGAAATGTTTTAAGTGTGCCAAGAAGTAGAAATGACACTGTGGGAATGATAAATAATGATATAATTCAAAAGCGGAGGATAGTTTACTTAATAATAGTGAGATTTGTAGTGCGGAAATAACAGATGATGAATTAAATTTACTGAATAAACTGAAGGAATTAATTAAGAGAAGTTTGTGAAAAAGGAAAGATTTTTAATTGCAAGAATGTTGACCAGACAAAGTTAAGGAATGCAAAAAATAACGTGAACAGGGTAATGAATAAGGTGTTACTTGAGAGCATAACAGATGTCAGAGACATTTTGTAGGCAGGAGCTGTATTGGTTGGTGAGATGATATGGACGAAAGAACAAAAAATGAAATAGAAAAATAAAGAACTATGTGAATAGAAGGTGACCTGAAGAGATTAATGAAATATCTAGATCGAATTCAGGCATGGTTCAAAGCACAGTGGAAAAATGCAAACAAAGAGAAAAAGAACTGAAAGCCAAGGGGTTTAGTACCACTATGGAAGAGATAAAGCAGCAGGTTATGGCAAATACTTGCAAGATTAGAGGGTATAATAACAGAATTCAGCACTTTAACAAGTTATTCAAAACAAACCAGTCAAGTTTTTTTAGGAAGTGAAACCAAAACAATGGATCCTAACCCCCAAGAAACTACAAAATTTTGTTCAAGTACATGGTCGAGAGTTGATTCTGCCTATGTGGTCGATTCTGAGTGGGTCGCTAGACTAAGTGAAAGACTGGAAGGGCATCAGCAATAGGCTATCCACATTTCTGTTGAAGATTTGAGAAAACAATCGAAGTTCATGCTTAAGTGGGAAACATCCAGACCTGATGGAATTCATGGGTACTGGTTGCAATTTTTTCACAGGAATCTATTAGCAATCAAGCGACTAATGAAAAATAACAAAATTTCTTTTTCTGGATAAAAATTATACAAAAGAAAACAGCAACCGTTTTTTCGAGGACATTATTCGAATATGCATAGCAAAGCAGACCATAAATTTCTTTGCTCCAAATTAAAATTTACTGAACAATATGCACTATTTTTCATTTCGTTGTGAACGCATTAGTGATTCGATCTCTTGTATGATTACTGTCACGGTTATAGTTTTCATATAGAGAACCAAATTTGTAGAAAAATGTGCTATTATCAAATAAATTGCAGGAGAAATGCGTGTAGAATTTAAAGCAAGTATTACATAATCCCCCAAAGAAAACGTTCGTCATTGGAAAAGAAAACGTTCGTCATCGCACGCGATAATCTTGCAGTTTCCACATTTACATAGAAACTGGGTAAGGTGTGGTCACTGCACAAAAACGTAGCAGCGCGAACAGGCCTGTTGTCATAGAAACTGAAATGACTGTGTCTACGCAGACAACAACGGGAAACAATGAAAATGCCCATACATTATGGTAAAATACATTATGATAAAAAACATTATGATAAAATACATTATGATAAAAACATCATGATAAAAACATTATGATAAAAACATTATAAAAACATTATGATAAAATACATTATGATAAAAACATCATGATAAAAACATTATGATAAAAACATTATAAAAACATTATGATAAAATATGTTATGATGAAAAACATGATAAAAAACATTATGATAAAATACGTTATGATGAAAAACATGATAAAAACATTATGATAAAAACATTATGATAAAAATATTATAAAAACATTATGATAAAATACGTTATGATGAAAAACATTATGATGAAAAACATGATAAAAACATTACGATAAAATACATTATAATAAAAGCATTCTGATAAAAAGCATTATAATAAAAACATTATGATAAAAACATTATAATAAAAACATTATAATAAAAACATTATGATAAAATACATTATTATAAAAAACATTATGATAAAAACATTAAGATAAAAACATTATGATGAATAACATCATGATAAAATACAGTATAAAAAATATATTATGATAGAAACATTATTATAATACACATTGTGATAAAATACATTATTATAAAAACATATGACATTATTATAAAAATATTATAAAAACATTGTGATTAAATGCATTATTATAAAAACATTATGAAAAATAACATTATGGAAAAATGCATTATAACTAAAACATTACGATAAAAATTATTATGATAAAATACATTATAATAATTGTCACCAACTTAAGGATAAAAAATTATTATTATAAAATTATTATATTATTATATTATTATATTATATTATTATATTATTAAATTATATTATATTATTAAATTATTATTATATTATTAAATTATTATTATTATATTATTAAATTATTATTATTATATTATTAAATTATTATTATTATATTATTAAATTATATTATATTATTATATTATTAAATTATTAAATTATATTATATTATTAAATTATTAAATTATATTATATTATATTATATTATTAAATTATTAAATTATATTATATTATTAAATTATATTAAATTATATTAAATTAAATTATATTTAATTAAATTATATTAAATTAAATTATTATTAAATTATATTATATTATTAAATTATTAAATTATATTACATTATTATATTATATTATATTATATTATTAAATTATTAAATTATATTATATTATTAAATTATTAAATTATATTATATATTAAATTATATTATATTATTATTATATTATTAAATTATTATTATATTATTAAATTATATTATATTATTAAATTATTATTATTATATTATATTATTAAATTATTATTATTATATTATATTATTATATTATTATATTATTATATTATATTATATTATTATATTATTAAATTATTATATTATTAAATTATTATATTATTATATTATTATATTATATTATTATAAAAATTATTATTATAAAAACATTATGAAAAATAACATTATGGCAAAATGCATTATAATTAAAACACTACGATAAAAATTATTATGATAAAATACATTATAATAATTGTCACCAACTTAAGGATAAAAAACATCCTGATAAAAATATTCTAATAAAAAACTTTAAGGTAAAATACATTATGATAAAATATATTTTGATAAAACACATTATGATAAAAACATTATGATAAAAAATTATGATAAAATACATTATGATAAAATACATTATTATAAAAAACATTATGAGAAAAAACATTATGATAAAATACATTACGGGAAAACCTTATGATAATAAAACAGTATCATAAAAACATTATTATAAAATACATTATTATAAAATACATTATGATAGAATACATTATGATAAAATACATTATGAGAAAATACGTTATTATAAAAAATTATAAAATATATTATGATAATAACATTATGATAAAATATTATTATAAAATACATCTTGATAAAAACATTATAAGAGAAAACATTATTATAAAAACATTATGATAAAAACATTATTATAAAATTATTATGATAGAATACATCATGATAAAAAGCATTATGATATAATACACTATGACAAAACAACTTGAAAAAAGCCTTATGATAAAATACATTATTACAAATAACATTATGATAAAAAACATTATGATAAAAGCATTATTATAAAAATCATTATGATAAAATAATTTATTATCAAAAACATCAGAATAAAAACATTATGATAACATTTTCATAAAATACATTATGATAAAATACATTACGATAAAAACATTATGGTAAAAACATTATTATAAAAAACATGATAAAATACATTATTATAAAAACATTGTTATAAAAACACGATAAAAAATTTTGATAAAAACATTATTATAAAAACATTATGATAAATCACATTATAAAATACATTATAAAAAATACATTATGATAAAAACATTATGACAAATTACATGAAAAAATATATTATAAAAATACATTATGATAAAAACATTATGTAAAAAACATTATGATACAATAAATTTTTATAAAATACATTATGATACAACCATTATGAAAAAGCATATTATAAATAACATTATTATAAAATACATTATAAAATACATAATGATAAAACATTACAATAAAAACATTATTTTAAAAACATTATGATAAAAACATTACAATAAAAAATATCATAAAACACATTATGATAAAATACATTATCATAAAAAACATTATTATAAATAACATTATGACCAAATGCATTATAATAAAAAAAAATTCGATGATAAATATTATTAAAAATACATTATATTAAAAAACTTTTGGATAAAAAAGATTCTGATAAAAAACATTATGGTAAAATATATTATGATAAAATATATTATGATAAAATACATGATTAAAAAACATGAGAAAATACATTATTATAAAAACATCATAATAAAAACATTATGATAAAAACATTATAATAAAAACATTATGATAAAAACATTATGGTAAAATACATTATTATAAAACCATTATGATAAAAACATTATGATAAAACATTATGATAAAAAACATTATGATGAAATGCATTATTATAAAAAACATTATTATAAAACCATTATGATAAAAAAATTTTGATAAAAAACTTATGATAAAAACATTATGATAAATAACATGATAAAATACATTTTAAAAATACATTATGATAAAAACATTATATAAAAATACATTATGATAAAAACCTTATTATGAAAGCATTATGATAAAATACATTATGATAAAATACATTATGATAAAAACATTATGATTAAAACATTATGATAAAATACATTATGGTAAAAACATTATGATAAAAACATTATGATTAAAACATTATTATAAAATACATGTTGGTAAAAACATTATAATTAGATACATTAATATAAAAACATCATGATAAAAACATAATTATAAAAACATTATGATATAATACATTATTATAAAACATATCATGGTAAAATACATCATGATAAAAAACATTATGATAAAAAACATCATGATAAAAAACATTATGATAAAAAAGCATTATGATAAAATATATTATGGTAAAAACATTATGAAAAAAAACATTGTGATAAAATCCATTATAATAAAAAGACATCATGATTAAATACATTATGATAAAAACATTTTGATAAAATACATTACGATAAAATACACCATGATAAAATACATTATGATTAAAAACATTTTGATAAAATACATTATGATAAAATACACCATGATAAAATACATCCTCATAAAATACATAAAATACATAAAATACATTATAATAAAATACATCATGATAAAATACATCCTCATAAAATACATAAAATACATAAAATACATTATGATAAAATACACCATGATAAAATACATCCTCATGAAATACATAAAATACATAAAATACATTATAATAAAATACATCATGATAAAATACATTCGGTGCCACAGGACTTATGAAGAAGAACCTGAAGTCCTCCTTAACTAATATTCCTGGTGAACCAAGTGCAAAAGAGATCCAGGCAATTGTACTTAAGGGAACAACGAGGATACCAAAAAGTGCTCTCGTTTGGTTTCAATAAAAAGCAGGGCAATGTTGACAGCTGGTTTGGCTGCCGCATGCTCAGCATTACAATCTTCAAAGGAAGAAAATTAATTAAAACAAAAAGAGATTAAATACATTATGATTAAATACATCATGATAAAATACATTATTATAAAATACTTTATAAAATACATTATTATAAAAAAAACTGGCGTGCCGTTTTCCTCCGGCCATCCAGTGCGTCCCCCGGGTTGCGGATGGGGGCACTCCCTCAACTTATGTAAGGTAGGTAGAGGGAAGCTTCGAATAACCAATAAGAAGCCGTGGACAATGAGGAACAATCATAAAAAATTTCTTAAAAAAGGATACAAACTGGATGGCCGTCGCCCAGAATAAAAAGAGCCCCTCAACCTGTTTACGCACCAGGCAGGAAGAGGAAAGCAATAGTGCGAACCTTCTTGCCTCAAAAGGTGGTGCCCCACTCACCTCAGAGGTCACACAAGGACAGTAACCAGTCCATGACCAAGGTGGACCACGCATCCTTCCTCCATCTCGTTTGGCAGACCCCAAAAGAAACAGAAGGGGGATTAAAACCCAGTCATGGTCTCTCGAACAGAAAAAGGTCCTCCTGTACTTCTACCACAACTCAAGGTTTGAGAAATGGGGACGCAGCGCAGGATAAATACTTACCGAGTGAGTAAGAGCCTCGAACCTCCTAGCGAAGAAAAAAGAGACATCATTACCCAACCTGCGATCCCTCATCTCACAGATGGGAAGATATATTCCACAAGAGGAAGTAGCTCTCATTAGACGTGAGGCTTTGGGGACTGCAGAAGAAGACCACTATAAGGAAAAGGATGAGGAGACAATATGAAGACAGGAGGTGGTATGGGAAAGGGAAGAGAGGTGGACATTGATATGGGCAACAGATTATGCAAAACTAAAGCATCAAAGACAAAAGGAGAGAACAGCAACCTGGGGGGGATCTTTTTTCCATTTTTATCCTGGAAAAACCAACATCCCTCCAGCTAGGATAACAACGTAGCGTTATAATAGCCTCAAAATTGTTCGCCGCAAGAGAACTAGACTACATGTCTTCAAAATTAACAGATCTTTTGGTGAGCAACAGATGTCCTCTGGAAAACCCAATAAAAATTCCTACAATAGACCTACTCCAACAACAACCACCAACTTCACCATCGGAATCCCATCCAACTTTTCCAGCACATGCCCAGCTCTCCTGGAACTCCTGACCCTCTGGAGTCTCTGGCTGACATAAAACCTGTCCTCACAAACTCTCTGCTGAGAACCCCACAACCACCGACCCAGGAATCTACATCACCTAACTGGACACCATCACTTGAATCACCACCACAATCACCTAGACCACCACCACCATCAGCTGTCCTCCCAGAAGCAGATGATGAACAGTTATCTTTGGAGGAGGAGCTCAGCAACATAATCGAGGAGGTGAGATGTATGAGAATGAAGGACAGACACGTTTGTCCAAGATCCAAGCTGCTGGAAGAGCAAAGACTGTTATAGCCAAAGATAACATCGCTCTCAAGAGGCTAATACCAACAACAGCAACACTCACAGAACTCAACCATATCACATATGCAAATGGGCTCTACATCGACAGAAAAATTAACCCCCGAAAATTCAAGCACAATCATCGAATAGGGCCCAGAATCTCGATACACAAGATCAAGTTACAAAAACAACTGAACTTCTGTAGGAAGGAATTAAGCAAACTAAAACAGTTCCTTGCAAGGTCGACTCTCACAATCAGAAAACTGTATCAAATACCACCATGAGAGCATTGAGGGGTTGCAATTGCAGCTAGGAAGTTGGGGGGAAAATACCAGCACTTGCGCAGAGGATTAAAAACTAGGAGAACACGATCAACTCCCAGATTCAAAACAGGCATTTTAAAACAAACCAAAGAACATTTTACAGGCAGCTTATAAAGGACACCATTACTGTAGATAGTCCACCTGCAGAAAGACCTGGAGGCCTCTATTTGAAACAGAAGGCAAATACAATCAAAAAGTCCAGTGGATTGAAGATATTATTAGGCGCAACGAAACCAAGCCTCAGATGACAGAACCAGTCATAACTCATGGTACGGTAACAAGAAAACATTTATCCAACCATAAAGCACCTGGCATCGACAATGTCCAAAACTTTTGGCTGAAACAATTGGCTGCACTCCATCACCATTACAGTGATTGCTTCAGCAGGATGCTAAGAGGTGAAGAAGCAACACCACCCTGGCTGACAGAGGGGGACACCAGCATCATACCCCAAATAAATGCAGACTAATAAGCAGATCGAATAACACATATCTAAAAATATGGTTTTTTAATTTTTATTTTTTAAATGTGGCTGGTCTTTTATGAAATACATTTAAGAAACTACCGGGTCACGTGTAGCAGTTATAAACATTCAAATTTGTTTCATAGAGAGGTTGTTTGATTACATGATGAACAATCAGACTATAGACCATACGGCGCTTCTACACTATTGTGACGAAATTTCGAAAATCGTAATACTGAATTTCACATGAAAAACGTAACATAAATACGAGGAAAAATTACGTATTCCTCGTAATTTTAAGATGATTATATCCAAAAATTACGAAAATCGATAAGGTAGAAAATTATTTATAAAGAAAATAAAAAATAGAATTTGATGAAAACGATCGTAAGACACAGAAGAGTTCAAAAAGGAAGTAATTATCCGTTTTGATTTTAAACAAGATGGCAACAAGTTTTCACCTGCTAACACAATTAAAGTTGTTTTGTTTAATAATTCAGTAATAATCAGGTAATTTCGACTGCATAATTTGGAAGCTACTATTGGAACTTATTAGAATTGAAAAAAAAAATCAGTTGAAACCATTGTTTTTTGGGTTTTTTTAATCTGAAAACTCCATTTATCGACTACAAAATCTCGTCCCAATTTTGTAGAAGCGCCGATCATAATAATTTCTACTGGACCTTTTAAAGACTGAATTCAGTTATCTTTAGGAGATCGTAGAGGACTCACAAACGTAAAGAAATACGTATATACTCACTCCTGCCTAAACACTTTGAACACAGCTTTCTTCATTTAAAGCGGCACATCTTATTATGGTGTAAGCTGATCTCCATTTTTCGGGAATAATGAACTTACACAGAGACTATAAATATAGTTACATCTAAACATCGATGTAGCGATTCATGGCAGTTATGGCCCCAGAATCATAACGTGTAATTCTGTAGCACACTTTTGTTAATACACTGTTGTTGATTATAGCACTGTGCTTCTCTTGATTATTAACGACATGCAAGGCTACAATCTATCTGCATAGCAAGAACTCCTACAACTTACTAACTTTACTGAATTCTTGAAAGAACAGAATAACAAGTCATAAATCCTGGTCACATAACTGTATATGTCGTATTAAATAAATAAAATTTCTCCACTAGCATGCCTATTGACTATATGATAAAAAAATCATCGTTTTCCTTTCTATATTAATTCTTTTCTATATATAATTATAAGATACTAGCAGGGGTGCCCGGTGTTGCGCAGCGTTGTCCGGTCGTAAGATATGCTTAGATGTGATATTTTAATTCACATAGATTTCGTATTTATTATTATAGATTAAATTATTTCATATTATATAGTATCCAATATATAGTCATGATTTCAAAAGTAAAAAACAAACAAAAAAAATGATTTGAGTGCCATCAGCTAGAATCGAAACCAAAACAGAACAACATAGTTTTATGCTACTAACGCACGAAAGTATCCTGTACCTCTATAAGGCCACCATTCGCCCATGTATGGAGTATTGTTGTCATATTGTGGCTGGTGCATCTGCTACTAGTCTCTCACTCCTAGACAAGGTTCAAAAAAGAATCGCCAACCTGATAGGTCCTGAACTGTCAGCTAGACTTCAGCCTCTATCACATCGACGAAATGTTGCATCTCTCTGCCTGTTCTACAAGTACTTTAACGGCCAATGCTCCGACGAACTGCAAGCACTTTTACCCCCTCTACGTAAATACCACCGACAAATCCGAGAAGCAGCAAAATCCAACCCCTTCACATTAGAGATCTCTAGATGTAAGAGAGCCTTCTACTCCAGTAGTTTCTTCCCCAGAACCGCTAGACTTTGGAATTCCCTTCCGGGTTCCTGCTTCGCCAACTGTACTGACATGCAGAAGTTCAAGTGTAACGTGAACCGACATCTTGCTGCCCAACTCCTCACATAGTAACCCTGTAGCTTATGTCCCTGATAGTAGCCCCTACATCAAAGTGGCAATGTGCCTTGTTTGAGATGAAAATGTAATAAAAAAATTGAATCTATGTCTCCAAGTTAAGCAAAGACTGAAGTTAATCTGTACTCAATATGGTTAAGCTGTGGAAAGGAGTGTGAATGTTATTAGATACACATTGGCTTCCATGACAACAATGTTTTTAATAGACAAGATGCAAGCAAGAGTGGTTGAAGGATCCACAGAATTTTATAATTATATAGATAATTTATATCATTTATTTACTTCTTCTGCAGCAGGTTAGATACAAGGCCAAGAGAGGTTTGGAGAAACCAGCGCACTAGGTAAAGGGCATTCTGGCATACAAAAAATACCCGAGCAGCTTTGTCGGCATTTCTTGGTAGGGGCGCTTAAGCAGATTAGTAATAAACTAATCCCTTTTCAGAGAAAAGATAAAGCCTGGGAAGGTAACCTTCTAGAACCGAACAAAACAATACTTCAGACCAACTGGAACAAAACTTTATATTGTCGAACTGATTGTCAAAGACATAGTCTCATAATTTACGTGAAGATTCGTTCCTATACACGTCCCATCTTGAACTCTTTACTGGACTCGCCCTGCTAAATGAGCTTTTCTGTGTCATTTTTCTTTTACTGTGGTTCAGGCAGTCGTGTATTGATGCGTCTTTCGTGTTCGGTGGGCGACAATTTTGACGCGTCTTTCTGTTGCAAAGCAATGATGTATTTTCGCATGCGTGAACAAGGAAATAGACACGTATTGTTGCATGAGTAATATGTCCGAGTTGAAATTCAAAAACAAAAAGAAAATGCATTATTCAGTTAATTCCTCACTGCATTTTTGTTTTTACAATTCTTTCTTTGTTGGGGTATAAAATTTTTTTATAAATATAATGTAAATTTATACATATAAATTGAAATGATATAATGCATCTTTTGTGAAATTTTTTCTCGCAGCTAAAAGTTTTAAAAAGTATCACGTAGATAAAAAAAAATGAATCACATTGTTTATTTATTTATATACGGCTATGTATGTTTATTTTTATATATTTGTATGCACATTTTCAACTTCTGAACTAATTAACAGATCATTATGATTTTTTGAAACACAGTAGGTTATAGTTGATGATGGCTGTGGCTAAGTGGTTAATGACACGGACTGAAAACCTACTGTACCAATTTCGGATCTAGTTCATTCCACAGAAATACATCAATCAAACCCACATTTTAGCTTAAGTATAACTTCATGTAATAAAATAATTTAGCTTATAGTTTGCTTAATACAAAGGGAGCTAAAAAGTGTGCTAAATCCTTCGTAAAAATTCAGATACTTCCAATTTGTTGTAAAAATTTAACAATATTTAGTAGGCATAATAAATATCTTATAAACTCTGCTTCTTTGGAATATTTTAAAAGGATTTTAAGAAAAGATAATATGAACACAACAGTCATTTGGAAATTTAAATATTTCAGATTTGCATTAAATTTAATCTGTATCATTAGACTGCAGTTAAGCAAGATTCGCCGACTTTCAGTTTTAACTTACGTCCTTAACTTAATTCTTAACTTTTAGAATCAAAATCATGTAATAGATTTTGATCAAAATTTGAATACTTATTATAGACATAAGGTTTAGTGTTATTATATCTCGATTTTAATTTTCGTAAGGAAACTAAGACATGTGTGCAAAAGTTCGTTTTACCTTCCAATGTATTATTCGTATATGAAAACAAAAATTTCAGAAAAATGTAAATGTGGATATGCAAGTTAACATGCTAATAAAAATAAGAACACAGGCACGTCATTTGGTCTGCATAAAAATATTTCGGTCGATGGGTTCGACCATATTCATTTGACGAGCCCATCTCGGTGGTGCTTTAATGATGCGTTTGTGTCCTTATTTATACAGCCAATTTTAGACACACACAGACACACAGACACAGACACAGACACACACACACACACACACACACACACACACACACACACACACACACACACATATATATTTATTTATATAATTCCATTAATATTAAATATTTAATTATTATCGACAGACGTATACATTTCATCTTTATAGAATCTTCAATAACTATTCAAACTGGTCACATGATTTGAACCACGGAACACGATTCACAATTTCAACCAT
>NC_136492.1:29899763-29919763 GCF_053919585.1 Euprymna scolopes
TACAAAAATCGACCGAGGACAGATTAGGTAAAATTCAGAATGGATAAAATTCGACCGAGGACAGAATAGGTAATATTCAAAATAGATAAAATTAGACCGAGGACAGATTAGGTAAAATTCAGAATGGATAAAATTCGACCGAGGACAGAATAGGTAAAATTCAAAATAGATAAAATTAGACCGCGGACAGATTAGGTAAAATTCAGAATGGATAAAATTCGACCGAGGACAGAATGGGTAAAATTCAGAATAGATAAAATTAGACCGAGGACAGATTAGGTAAAAGTCAGAATGGATAAAATTCGACCGAGGACAGAATAGGTAAAATTCAAAATAGAGAAAATTAGATCGCGGACAGATTAGGTAAAATTCAGAATGGATAAACTTCGACCGAGGACAGAATAGGTAAAATTCAAAATAGATAAAATTAGACCGCGGACAGATTAGGTAAAATTCAGAATGGATAAAATTCGACCGAGGACAGAATAGGTAAAATTCAAAATAGATAAAATTAGACCGAGGACAGATTAGGTAAAATTCAGAATGGATAAAATTCGACCGAGGACAGAATAGGTAAAATTCAAAATAGAGAAAATTAGATCGCGGACAGATTAGGTAAAATTCAGAATGGATAAACTTCGACCGAGGACAGAATAGGTAAAATTCAAAATAGATAAAATTAGACCGCGGACAGATTAGGTAAAATTAAGAATGGATAAAATTCGACCGAGGACAGAATAGGTAAAATTCAAAATAGATAAAATTCGACCGAGGACAGAATAGGTAAAATTCAAAATAGAGAAAATTAGATCGCGGACAGATTAGGTAAAATTCAGAATGGATAAAATTCGACCGAGGACAGAATAGGTAAAATTCAAAATAGATAAAATTAGACCGCGGACAGATTAGGTAAAATTCAGAATGGATAAAATTCGACCGAGGACAGAATGGGTAAAATTCAGAATGGATAAAATTCGACCGAGGACAGAATAGGTAAAATTCAAAATAGATAAAATTCGACCGAGGACAGAATAGGTAAAATTCAAAATAGAGAAAATTAGATCGCGGACAGATTAGGTAAAATTCAGAATGGATAAAATTCGACCGAGGACAGAATAGGTAAAATTCAAAATAGATAAAATTAGACCGCGGACAGATTATGTAAAATTCAGAATGGATAAAATTCGACCGAGGACAGAATAGGTAAAATTAAAAATAGAGAAAATTAGACCGCGGACAGATTAGGTAAAATTCAGAATAGAGAAAATTAGACCGCGGACAGAATAGGTAAAATTCAAAATAGAGAAAATTAGACCGAGGACAGATTAGGTAAAATTCAGAATGGATAAAATTCGACCGAGGACAGAATAGGTAAAATTCAAAATAGAGAAAATTAGATCGCGGACAGATTAGGTAAAATTCAGAATGGATAAAATTCGACCGAGGACAGAATAGGTAAAATTCAAAATAGATAAAATTAGATCGCGGACAGATTAGGTAAAATTCAGAATGGATAAAATTCGACCGAGGACAGAATAGGTAAAATTCAAAATAGAGAAAATTAGACCGCGGACAGATTAGGTAAAATTCAGAATGGATAAACTTCGACCGAGGACAGAATAAGTAAAATTCAAAATAGATAAAATTAGACCGCGGACAGATTTGGTAAAATTCAGAATGGATAAAATTCGACCGAGGACAGAATAGGTAAAATTCAAAATAGATAAAATTAGACCGCGGACAGATTAGGTAAAATTCAGAATGGATAAAATTCGACCGAGGACAGAATAGGTAAAATTCAAAATAGATAAAATTAGACCGAGGACAGAATAGGTAAAATTCAAAATAGAGAAAATTAGATCGCGGACAGATTAGGTAAAATTCAGAATGGATAAAATTCGACCGAGGACAGAATAGGTAAAATTCAAAATAGAGAAAATTAGACCGCGGACAGATTAGGTAAAATTCAGAACGGATAAAATTCGACCGAGGACAGAATAGGTAAAATTCAAAATAGATAAAATTAGACCGCGGACAGATTAGGTAAAATTCAGAATGGATAAAATTAGACCGAGGACAGAATAAGTAAAATTCAAAATAGATAAAATTAGACCGCGGACAGATTAGGTAAAATTCAGAATGGATAAAATTCGACCGAGGACAGAATAGGTAAAATTCAAAATAGATAAAATTAGACCGCGGACAGATTAGGTAAAATTCAGAATGGATAAAATTCGACCGAGGACAGAATAGGTAAAATTCAAAATAGATAAAATTAGACCGAGGACAGATTAGGTAAAATTCAGAATGGATAAAATTCGACCGAGGACAGAATAGGTAAAATTCAAAATAGATAAAATTAGACCGCGGACAGATTAGGTAAAATTCAGAATGGATAAAATTCGACCGAGGACAGAATAGGTAAAATTCAAAATAGATAAAATTAGACCGCGGACAGATTTGGTAAAATTCAGAATGGATAAAATTCGACCAAGGACAGAATAGGTAAAATTCAAAATAGAGAAAATTAGACCGCGGACAGATTAGGTAAAATTCAGAATGGATAAAATTAGACCGAGGACAGAATAGGTAAAATTCAAAATAGATAAAATTAGACCGAGGACAGATTAGGTAAAATTCAGAATGGATAAAATTCGACCGAGGACAGAATAGGTAAAATCCAAAATAGATAAAATTAGACCGAGGACAGATTAGGTAAAATTCAGAATGGATAAAATTCGACCGAGGACAGAATAGGAAAAATTCGATGGAGGACAGAATAGGTAAAGTTCAGAATAGATAAAATTCTCCAGAGGACAGAATAGGTAAAATTCAGAATAGATAAAATTCGACCGAGGGCATAATAGAAAAACTTCAGAATATATTAAATTCGACCGAGGACAGGGCAGATAAAATTCGACCGAGGACAGAATAGATAAAATACAGTATAGATAAAATTCAGTATTAGAACAGACATCCTAATCCACGGATATTTCTGCTGTATTGTGTGATCTGAACCCACCAAATTTCCAGAATAGACCTGTATTGTAACTCTTCTGTAATGCTCAAAATGAGTTTATGAAGTAAACTACAATTTCGGCTGTGGTTGTCATTGTGTATCAAGATGTGTTGGATCTTCTTTGAACAATTTGCAGACATTTCTTTCACTGAAACCTGCTTCTCCATAGACATCACACATGACACTATACACTTATGATTTGGTACATTAATTGTGTCCATTTTATACATTTAACTAATTAAGAAGAGAAATATTTTAAAAGTAAAACCAGCCTGTTGTAGACTCACGGTCTGTTTCTAATTTTATAGAAATTAGCAACATTTAATGAATCTTTTGAAGATGTCTGTTACAACAAAGTGAAAACACTCAAACGCTGCTGCTAAACAAGACTGTATTCACCTTACGGTGGTCTAATGGTTAACGACACGTTTCAAGTTCAAACCCAGTTCGTTCCACAAAAATCACTTTCACTTGGAATTGGGAAATCTTCGCGTGGTCCCTTCCAGAAAATTATTGGGAAAAACAATGACAACAATAGCGTCTTTGCATTCATACGATATGATGAATTAATATTAAAACACTTGTTGCTATGTCGACAGACAAACATTTACGCTAGTTATGTTCACTAATATCTTTATTACAGTCAGCTCATTACTGTTCCCTTTCTATAATCCCTTCCTTCAACCATTTTTCGTTTCATTTGCCTTCCGCGCACCTTATCATCTTGTACGATGTATTTATTTATCGGATATATTAAACTTTTAAATTTACTAAATGTTTTTCCAGGAATTAACGTTTACGATTAAACTTACTGTAACTGTTTTTAATAAACACATCACTGAAAAAATTGTGAACCTAACCAATGAAATTATTTTTAGATAATACTAGCAGTTAAGCCCGGCTTGTACTGTTCATAGCTTTATGTGCATATATATATATATATATATATATATATATATATATATATATATATATATATATATACATATATATATATACATATATATATATATATATATATATATATATTAAATGTTTGACTCATGTCCAGGTAACCTACATCTAAAATTTCAAGTATTTAGCCCCCCCCCCAAATTGGCGGAGGAGTTTGGTATGGCTGCAGAGGTCAACTCTTTCAACTTTGACCTCTTGGCAGCCAAATTTTCGGGCAAAAACTGATTAAAAAGCTTGCATTATGCATGAAAAAACTTTATGTAAAATTTAAAGTGTTTAGACTAAAATTAGCTGAGTAATTTGGTAGAAGCCGCAGGGGGTCATTTTTTTTAAACGTTGACCCCAATTTTGACCCCTTAACATTTATTGTTTTGGGCTCATATCAAATAAAAAGTTTTATCCATACATCTAAAATTGCAAGTTTATAAACCTAAAATTGACGGAGTAGTTTGGTAGAGTTCTACAAAAGTCAAACTTTGGCCGAACACTAATTAAAAAGATTTTACCAAATCTCAATACTCCTTATGTCAAATCTCGAGTCTGTAGACTGAAAATTAACAGAATAGTTTAGTAGGGAAATGTACACACACATACACACATACACACAGAGACAATTTAACTTTTATAGATATACTAGCATTTCAGCTCGGCGTTGCCCGGGTGTTTGGCGGTGTATGTTGAGCAAAAAAAAAAAAAAAAACGTCAATTGTTTTAATATTGACACCTATTATAACCCCTTAACATTTATTGTTTTGGGCTCAAATCAACTTATTAAGTTAGATCCATGTCCAAGAAACCTAAAATCTAAAATTTCAAGTGTTTAGACCAAAAATTGTCGGAGGAGTTTTGTAGAGTTTTCAAATGGACGAAAACCGATCACATAGATTTTCCCAAATCTTAGTACTCTGTAAATCAAATTTCAGGTCTGTAGACTAAAAATTGACAGAGTTGTTGCGTAGGGACATGTACACGCACAGACACGCAGACACACAGATACTCAGACACGTTCACTTTTATAGATATAAATAGATAAACTCGCCTTTAGTCATCAATATAGTCTCATAGTTTCGATAAGTTTGATCAGTTTTCTCCTTTTCTGTGCCAATCGAAAAAAACGTAGTTTTAAAATTGATTTTCGGCAATGTCAATTAAAAATACAGACGGAATGCAGTGAAATATTTGACTTAATAAAAATCGCATCTCTGAACTTAAATAAACTTTTAAGGGAAACAAGTGTTTAGTCTTGCAATTCTGAAATGTCTACCTTATTTACGCAAGGAAATTACAATCAAGTTTATCAAAAGAGTCCGAGTCTGTCCCGAGCCATGACCCACGTTCTTTTCTCGTCTGTAGTCTCGTTGCTCCCGTTCGCTTCTGTATGTTATTTCACTGTCCACTGTTTTTGAAGAAAAAAAAATGGTCCCAACTAATCACAAAAATGTCACGCTTTTCTTGCGAAAACAAAACTTGGAAGCGTCCTCGATCGACCCTACAAAACCACTTCTTTTGTTATCATAAGACGATATAAAAACTTTTTTCTTCTTTTTTATTCGGATGTTGTGAATCCAGTGTTTGTGTCTTCTGTTTTAATTGGCCAACCAAACACAAAGCTTTATTCACTTTTTTTTTCAAATTAGTTTTTGTCATTTTTTTTTTCTAGTGTTATTTTTTCATCACGATAACCCGGCACCTGTAAAAGGTTACAACCACCTTTTTTTTCTTTCTGGTCGAAGCATCCGTCTGGGCTGAATGAGATGTTATTTTAAAAATTAACTCCATTTAATGTCTATATGCAGCTTCATCAAACTCAGTATCTATTTTACCACATAATTTATTAAAAATAAAAGAGTGATTACTTTCTATTCAGCAATTAATCTGTTCCAAGTCATAGCAATATTTAGGTGCGAGTGTATGAAAATTATAAGACCAATTTAGAATAATATAAAGTGTAAAAATTATAAGAACAATTTAGAATCATATAAGGTGTGAAAATTATAAGAACAATTTAGAGTCATATAAGGTGGGAAAATTATAAGAACAATTTAGAATCATATAATGTGTAAAAATTATAAGAACAATTTAGAGTCATATAAGGTGGGAAAATTATAAGAACAATTTAGAATCATATAAAGTATTTAGCAACAGATTTGATGTACGTGTTCCATTTCAGATCAGGAGTGAAGGTTAGTCCCAGAAGCTTGTAAAGACATGGGGCTTCCCTAAGATGAGACCCATTCATTTCAATCGTAGCCTGATGGCGGCCAGAGCGTAAATGTATATGTAAATGCTTTGGAGAGCTGAACTCCTCGACCCCCTTGTATTGTATAATTCCTGACACAGAGACCCTTAAAATGCCAGGCTGGTGTCATGTCTCTTGGGGAATAATGGTATCATGATAAAAACACCGATTTCTGATCAGTCGCGTAACCACATTATTAACAGGCTTTTTTTTTCAGTCAGCCTAGTGAATTCTTCCATCCTTATTGGGCTCTTGAAGCGCTTTTTTTTTAGTTAACCGGTTTGCAGTTTAGAGGATTGAATGATCGTAGTTTCGGGTTTTGTCTATTTTCAAGTGATTTTACCTTTCTCTTCCTTTTTATTATTATTACTATAAAAGGATAGATTATGCTAGTGGGAATTTCTTGCATGGATTATATTTATAATTATAACTACATGTTCGAATATGACATTATGGAAGGAAATATGTGCTAGAAACGCTAGAGTTCCTATCTTTGGTAATTAAATGGCCCGCGGTTTCCAATCTCCCTCCAACCTATCTTAATGTACTTGTTAAAAATTAACTTGCACAGTCTAAAATACGGAGGGTAAAACTTTACCTGCTGATGTTTGCGTCTTTGTTTGCTTCAAACTGCTTTCACTTAGTGCTGTCTACTTAGTCGACTATCGATTTGACACTAAAGTAAATTTTGACACGTTCTGAATTTTTGAATTAGTTACGTCATCTTCTTTGTCGAACCTGGGACTTATTGCGTGCTGTGTTACAACTGGATATTACCAACTACTTTCAAAGAGAAGAATTGTAGTTACTGTCGACAAAGAAAACAGTCCATGTTAGCTCGAAGAATTCACAACTTCGACGCAATTGTACAGTAATGCTTTAATGTATTTGCCTAATTTAATAAATTTAAGCGGATCAAATCTCTAAAAGCGTAAAAATAATACAGAAGTGTTTTTGCTTTGGTTCTTTCACACGACCTCGGAATAGAATTATGATATACAGGATGGCACATTTAAAAGTAGTCCGATCTCTCTAATCTTTCTCTTAACGACCAACTGACACCACAAGACAAAATGCAATTCTTTTTCCAACAAGATGGCGCTACATGACACACGTCTCACAGATCACTGACACGACTTTATGACATGTTTATGGAAGAGAGAACAATAAGCAAAGGGGTATGGCCACCACGTTCCCCGGATTGTCATCATGTGATTTTTATCTTTGGGGGACTTTAAAACAAAAGGTTTATGCAAATAATCCTCACAATCTAGACCAACTAAAGGAGAACATTACCAACGTTATCAGGAGAATCATTAGAGAAGATCTAATGTTAAACAATGTAACATTGTTAAACGTTCCCAGAAATGCATAGATGTCAACGGGGAGCACTTTCAGTATCTTTTATAACTAGGGCTGTGACAACAGCATATTCTTTTCATTGTTTTGACTCTCGAGTATATATCAGACACAGTTAGACACAGTTAATCAATCGAGAACCACATAAGTCTATATAAAAGCATATAAGATATCAACGGATACACACTCGAGAGTCAAAACAATGAAAAGAATATGCTGTTGTCCTAGCCCTATTTATAACACCACAGGTAATTTAAACAATGCTACAGCTAATTTAATCAATAAAAGAATGTTCCTTCTCTGTACTATATTTTTTGGGCTACTTTTAAGTGGGCCACCCTGTAGATTCTCTCTCTTTCATTTTATTTCAATAAAAGTTCTCAGAAATCAAGAACTTCCAATTCCTGTCGCTAACATTTTATCTCGCTTTGGCATACATAGATATTCATATATTTCATTCAAGTTCTCCTTAACCTCTAAAACACTGAGTTAGTACAGAAGTAGGGAATATAATTTTCTCTCTCCTCAATTGACCATTTAAATGTGTTATTATAGTATTTTTTCTTGTGGTCTCTTGGTTTAATGGAGTATCCAGGTTCGTGCTAATACTTGAGGAATATGCACCATTCCTCGTAAAAGCAATTCCGAGGAGATCTTATTTTGAGCCGTGAATACTGCTATTTCGAATATTAAGAGTTTACTTGTAATAAAAAGTATTCTCATGTCAGCTGGACAAATCTCTGTACAAATCTGTCCTGACAAATCTCTGTACAAAGAGACCTTAGACACTCGAGGATAGTCCAAATTCTCTCCAGTAAGCATTCAAGTTCTCTCCAGTAGGTATTCAAGTTCCCCCCAGAAGACATTCAAGTTCTCTAGTAGGCATTCAAGTTCCGTCAGTAGGCATTCAAGTTCTCTCCAGTAGGCATTCAAATTCTCCCCAGTAGGCATTCGAGTTCTCTCCAGTAGGGATCCAAATTCCCTCCAGTAGGCATTCAAATTCTCTCCAGTAGGCATTCAAGTTCTCTCCAGTAGGGATCCAAGTTCCCTCCAGTAGGCATTCAAGTTCTCTCCAGTAAGCATTCAAACTCTCTCCAGTGGGAATTCAAGTTCTCTCCACGCTTTCTTGTAAATTCGCCAAACTTAAAACGGAGCAAAAAGTGAAACCTCGAAGTCGTAAAGCAACTTAAAAATCGGAAATGAAATAAAAATAATAAAATCGAAATTTTGCTTTTGTAATGTGTAGTTACTGCATTTTTTACGCACTAAATTATCGCTTTAATAATTAATAAATAATAATATAATATATAAAAGGCAAAATGTCCACGAAAGGCTTTTTGCGTCGGGGTTCTCGCGTCGGTTACATTCCGTGAGAGAAGTTTTCTATACTTCCCAGATCATAATATGTTAGATCCGCAAACAGACATTGTCTTTATCCTTTCTTTGATCGAGTTAAACAAAAATTCCCACCGTGCTGTTCTCTTGGGTGTTCGTTTATATTTTTCGTATAAATAAAATGAAACTATTCGAACGCAAGCGCCTGGTCTTCCAGCCGGGTAGTATCTGGTCTGTAATTGGTCCTTAGTCAGTGGGAGGTTAGAAAGCAACGCCATTTTTGCAAGTCATCTTTTGTTTTTAAATTGACTAAATTTGAACGCTTTACACTTCCGGTTGCGTCATGGAGACGTCAGATTTTCTTTCGCTTTCTTTTCTTGCTTCGCGTCACGGGTTCGAGCCTGCCTGCCTACTACCGCTTTTTTTTACGCATCCAAACGCCAGGCACCCAGGTTAGTAAAATACTAAATAAATTAATATATAGTGAGGTGTACGTGAGTTGATATGTGTGCATGCGTACATATATATGTGTATGCGTGTGTAAGCTATCGAAATCAGCAGCAACTTTACACTGTTGTTGTTGTTTGTTTTGTTTTTTTATTTGAATTATTCGTATTCGATGGTTCCGTTCAGTCTCGAAAGACAAAGAATACCCCCTGCAAGGGCAGCTGCGTGTGTAATTGTGTAGTAAATGTTGCGCAATCTCTAACCGCACCTCCCCTGAATTGGCACTGTTCTAGTCTAGTGGCAAGGAGAAGTACAGGACGATTGAAAACAATGCCGAGATAAGCGGAGAGCACATACAGCACTTGGAAGTTTCAAATGGTCACCCATTTAGTACTGACTAGGTTCAACGTTGCTTAACTTCGGTGATCCAGCGGAAACCGGTGTGTCAGCGTGATTATGCCGTACTCTTTATTTGTATTACTATTCACATATTAGCACTTTATCCGTTGCGCCAGGGATCCTTGCTAAGTATTGATTAGTTGTAAGTTTTCTAGAGGATGGATGTTCAATCTTCTATGTGGCATTACTAAGAATACAATTAAGAATTACTTAAAACTTCTATCCAGTTTTTACTGACAGAACGAGAGCACGCTATCGCCGGGAATTAAATAAAGAGTTGCGAAAAGATTCTCGAGTTGGACAAGATGCACCTGAAGAAAGTGAAAAGTTACATCGACCGAATTGTTGTGAGAATAATATCCAAGATGAGAACAGTAGTCCGAATAATTAAAATAATCCGAATTATCAATCGTTATCACAAAAATTCAGAAACTGAAGTTGCTGTTGCTACATTTGAGCGGGAATTTATGTTTACATTTAATTCCAAAAATAAATCTGAAAGCTTCATATGCGTTTTATATTTTTCCCATAAGTTGATTTGAAGCTCACATTTCATTTCCCTCCACATCATTCTACAATAAACGGATCAGCAGATTATTCACACAACCCCATTCACAGCATAAGTCACATAAATACTAGAAACACACAAATACATATACAGACACACAGGAAGTGGCGATACATTTTTTGAAATATCGAAATTAAACGACGAACAAATAGAAAGAGAGAAAAAGATCAACGTAAAGGATTCATATGCAAAATTGTCATCAATAGAGAAAAGTTAGACACAAGTCATGTTTTTAATGTGGGATACTTTGGATTGTGACAAAAATAAAAATTGTCTTTAGTTAAGAACCAGCGGCATGCAGAGGAACGGGTGACGGCTTGGATGCCTTGAGTATCCGAATCGGAGAGAGAGTGGCATCCAATCATATTTAAACTATCTCTTTCTCCTATTTCTCCATACTAGGACTTCTCATATTTCTCCATACTAGGACTTCTCATATTTCTCCATACTAGGACTTCTCATATTTCTCCATACTAGGACTTCTCATATTTCTCCATACTAGGACTTCTCATATTTCTCCATACTAGGAATTCTCATATTTCTCCATACTAGGACTTCTCATATTTCTCCATACTAGGAATTCTCATATTTCTCCATACTAGGAATTCTCATATTTCTCCATACTAGGACTTCTCATATTTCTCCATACTAGGACTTCTCATATTTCTCCATACTAGGACTTCTCATATTTCTCCATACTAGGACTTCTCATATTTCTCCATACTAGGACTTCTCATATTTCTCCATACTAGGACTTCTCATATTTCTCCATACTAGGACTTCTCATATTTCTCCATACTAGGACTTCTCATATTTCTCCATACTAGGACTTCTCATATTTCTCCATACTAGGACTTCTCATATTTCTCCATACTAGGACTTCTCATTTTTCTCCATACTAGGACTTCTCATATTTCTCCATACTAGGACTTCTCATATTTCTCCATACTAGGAATTCTCATATTTCTCCATACTAGGACTTCTCATATTTCTCCATACTAGGACTTCTCATATTTCTCCATACTAGGAATTCTCATATTTCTCCATACTAGGAATTCTCATATTTCTCAATACTAGGACTTCTCATATTTCTCCATACTAGGAATTCTCATATTTCTCCATACTAGGAATTCTCATATTTCTCCATACTAGGACTTCTCATATTTCTCCATACTAGGACTTCTCATATTTCTCCATACTAGGACTTCTCATATTTCTCCATACTAGGAATTCTCATATTTCTCCATACTAGGAATTCTCATATTTCTCAATACTAGGACTTCTCATATTTCTCCATACTAGGAATTCTCATATTTCTCCATACTAGGAATTCTCATATTTCTCCATACTAGGAATTCTCATATTTCTCCATACTAGGACTTCTCATATTTCTCCATACTAGGACTTCTCATATTTCTCCATACTAGGAATTCTCATATTTCTCCATACTAGGAATTCTAATATTTCTCCATACTAGGACTTCTCATATTTCTCCATACTAGGACTTCTCATATTTTTCCATACTAGGACTTCTCATATTTCTCCATACTAGGACTTCTCATATTTCTCCATACTAGGAATTCTCATATTTCTCCATACTAGGAATTCTCATATTTCTCCATACTAGGAATTCTCATATTTCTCCATACTAGGAATTCTCATATTTCTCCATACTAGGACTTCTCATATTTCTCCATACTAGGAATTCTCATATTTCTCCATACTAGGAATTCTCATATTTCTCCATACTAGGACTTCTCATATTTCTCCATACTAGGACTTCTCATATTTCTCCATACTAGGACTTCTCATATTTCTCCATACTAGGACTTCTCATATTTCTCCATACTAGGACTTCTCATATTTCTCCATACTAGGAATTCTCATATTTCTCCATACTAGGACTTCTCATATTTCTCCATACTAGGAATTCTCATATTTCTCCATACTAGGAATTCTCATATTTCTCCATACTAGGAATTCTCATATTTCTCCATACTAGGAATTCTCATATTTCTCCATACTAGGAATTCTCATATTTCTCCATACTAGGACTTCTCATATTTCTCCATACTAGGAATTCTCATATTTCTCCATACTAGGAATTCTCATATTTCTCCATACTAGGAATTCTCATATTTCTCCATACTAGGACTTCTCATATTTCTCCATACTAGGACTTCTCATATTTCTCCATACTAGGAATTCTCATATTTCTCCATACTAGGAATTCTCATATTTCTCCATACTAGGACTTCTCATATTTCTCCATACTAGGAATTCTCATATTTCTCCATACTAGGAATTCTCATATTTCTCCATACTAGGAATTCTCATATTTCTCCATACTAGGAATTCTCATATTTCTCCATACTAGGACTTCTCATATTTCTCCATACTAGGAATTCTCATATTTCTCCATACTAGGAATTCTCATATTTCTCCATACTAGGACTTCTCATATTTCTCCATACTAGGACTTCTCATATTTCTCCATACTAGGAATTCTCATATTTCTCCATACTAGGACTTCTCATATTTCTCCATACTAGGAATTCTCATATTTCTCCATACTAGGAATTCTCATATTTCTCCATACTAGGACTTCTCATATTTCTCCATACTAGGAATTCTCATATTTCTCCATACTAGGAATTCTCATATTTCTCCATACTAGGAATTCTCATATTTCTCCATACTAGGACTTCTCATATTTCTCCATACTAGGAATTCTCATATTTCTCCATACTAGGAATTCTCATATTTCTCCATACTAGGAATTCTCATATTTCTCCATACTAGGAATTCTCATATTTCTCCATACTAGGACTTCTCATATTTCTCCATACTAGGACTTCTCATATTTCTCCATACTAGGAATTCTCATATTTCTCCATACTATGGACTTCTCATATTTCTCCATACTAGGACTTCTCATATTTCTCCATACTAGGAATTCTCATATTTCTCCATACTAGGACTTCTCATATTTCTCCATACTAGGACTTCTCATATTTCTCCATACTAGGAATTCTCATATTTCTCCATACTAGGACTTCTCATATTTCTCCATACTAGGAATTCTCATATTTCTCCATACTAGGAATTCTCATATTTCTCCATACTAGGACTTCTCATATTTCTCCATACTAGGAATTCTCATATTTCTCCATACTAGGAATTCTCATATTTCTCCATACTAGGACTTCTCATATTTCTCCATACTAGGAATTCTCATATTTCTCCATACTAGGAATTCTCATATTTCTCCATACTAGGAATTCTCATATTTCTCCATACTAGGACTTCTCATATTTCTCCATACTAGGACTTCTCATATTTCTCCATACTAGGAATTCTCATATTTCTCCATACTAGGAATTCTCATATTTCTCCATACTAGGACTTCTCATATTTCTCCATACTAGGAATTCTCATATTTCTCCATACTTGGAATTCTCATATTTCTCCATACTAGGAATTCTCATATTTCTCCATACTAGGAATTCTCATATTTCTCCATACTAGGACTTCTCATATTTCTCCATACTAGGAATTCTCATATTTCTCCATACTAGGAATTCTCATATTTCTCCATACTAGGACTTCTCATATTTCTCCATACTAGGACTTCTCATATTTCTCCATACTAGGACTTCTCATATTTCTCCATACTAGGACTTCTCATATTTCTCCATACTAGGACTTCTCATATTTCTCCATACTAGGACTTCTCATATTTCTCCATACTAGGAATTCTCATATTTCTCCATACTAGGACTTCTCATATTTCTCCATACTAGGAATTCTCATATTTCTCCATACTAGGAATTCTCATATTTCTCCATACTAGGACTTCTCATATTTCTCCATACTAGGACTTCTCATATTTCTCCATACTAGGACTTCTCATATTTCTCCATACTAGGAATTCTCATATTTCTCCATACTAGGAATTCTCATATTTCTCCATACTAGGACTTCTCATATTTCTCCATACTAGGAATTCTCATATTTCTCCATACTAGGAATTCTCATATTTCTCCATACTAGGACTTCTCATATTTCTCCATACTAGGACTTCTCATATTTCTCCATACTAGGACTTCTCATATTTCTCCATACTAGGAATTCTCATATTTCTCCATACTAGGAATTCTCATATTTCTCCATACTAGGACTTCTCATATTTCTCCATACTAGGAATTCTCATATTTCTCCATACTAGGAATTCTCATATTTCTCCATACTAGGACTTCTCATATTTCTCCATACTAGGACTTCTCATATTTCTCCATACTAGGACTTCTCATATTTCTCCATACTAGGAATTCTCATATTTCTCCATACTAGGAATTCTCATATTTCTCCATACTTGAGACTCTGGAGTAAACAATCAAGGAGCAGTGCTCGGGCATTACAAGACTTCTGCACGCCACTTGTATAGAAGAATTTCCCGGCGCCCTTCGAATATGTGATTTATCGAATGTTTTGCATTCCAATATGTAATCAACCCTTTAATTGTAATCCTAACCTTACTAACGCGATAGATCACATATAGGATTACAATCGATTCGATGGATCAAATATTGAAAGAGCACGGATTTCTCTTGTAGTGACCAAGGGCATAACAATTGAAGTGTACTATTAGAACAGATACTACAGTTTGATCATAGTTTCGTGTATGTGAAACAGAAAAAGTATGTCACGCTACACAGGTCACCTGTCTGCACCCCAACTCCCTACCCCAAATCCCAGTGAATGGACCCATTGTTTTATTAGTTGCGTGAAACTTGTCCAATCTTTCTCGGACTTCATTCTTTCGAAATGTCAAAGAGTGCTGGAAAGTTATACACATGTCGCCAAATGTTAACATTCTCGCGTGACATCATGTACTATTCAGCGTGCGAGAGGAAATGTTGCGTCCACAACGAAACCCTTTTGTTCTGGATGCTTCTTTTTAAAAAATACCAGTACACACGTTTCTGTACCCTACATTTTATTTTAAAGGGCCGACATATTGCATCCCCCAAAGTGTACGTTGTTATTTTCTTACAACCCCCACCCTGGTTTGTGAACATGTCACTTGTATTAGAATTAATTTTCAACCCCTAAAAACAGGATGCGGGGGAGGGCGGAATCGACACTTTTTCATTTTTTTATTTATTTATTTATTTTTTGCCGACATAGTTTTAGTCAGTTTTTATGTCCCCCCCCGCACTTTTTTTTAGTGGGTTGGCACGTAGCAAACGGAGTTACCGGTGGGGCGACAAACTGTTTAGTTCATTTGCACTGAACCCATCTTTCTTTCGCCAAAGAACATGAGAAAACGTTAACTTCTGGATGTGGTCCCCGGCCTTGGTAGAGGCCATTTTGGACGACGATAGCGTCTTTGAGCATTGCTAAAACCCATACTGACAAATTAATATAAATTATGGATTTCATACGTGATGATTCTTAAGTAACTAAAGCAGAGTATGAGTTCTGTAAAAGAGACTCATTATTTATTTGGAATTTGGTGCAATCAATCCAATTTTCTGTGACCGTATCCAGTATCTCAGTTCGGCACTTGCGTGAAAATGAAAAAAAGAAAGTGTATATTATAAGTAAATTGTTTATTCATCAGAAAGGTATCACTTAGAAAAATGGTGGCATTTCTATTGTTGCTAGTATAGATCTTATTTGTTTTTTTTTTTTATTATTATTTCTTGGTCCTCCGACAAAAGGAGGGTGGACCTGTAAATTCAACCTTGTCCGTTCGTCCGTTCGTCTGTCCGCACTTTTCTCAAAAACTACGCCTTGGAATTTTTAGAAATTTTGCACAAACATTAAACATGATATGAGTAAAATGTAACAGAACGGATTTTCGGGAAAACTCCGGTTGCCCCCCTCCCCCGTGCCTTTCTGATTAAAATGGCTAAAATTGACACTTTTGTGCTTATTAAAAAAAACATTGGTGCCTTGGATTTTATAAAACTTTCTGAAAATTTGTAACTAACTGATTTCTATATAATTTTGTTTGTCTATACTTTGTGATAACTCTTGGGTGTGCCCCAGGGGCTCTTTTAGGGCTAATAAAAACACTCCGTTTTTGGAGACTATCTTCCAATATTTGTCTAAAATATTCTGTGTATATTTATTTAGGTGTTTTGCATCGTGCTAAACTCAAATTGAAATATGTTAAGGTTTTAGGGATTTGGGAGCAAAATGAGGTGGGGGGGGCAAATGATGGACTTAATCATTTCTTTTTTTTTTTGCATGGTGCAGAACTCAAATTTACATATGTTAAGACCTAAAACTGCACCGTTTGTTCATTTTCACCAGGATTTGACGTCTCATGGGGCTTTTGGGGAAAATGGTGGTGGTGGTGGGGGGCAATTGCTAAACTTAGTCAATTTTTATGCCTCGTTCACAGGGGACCATGCATGCTTCATTTGTTTGTTTGTATTTTTTTCGTTTATCCTTTTACGCCCCTATCGCTTTTTTCTTTCTTCTCTTTTTTTATTTTTGTTTCATTCTTTTTTGTTTGTTTCTTTGTTTTTGCTTCTATAATTTTGTCTTCTTTAAAGAAAGTTTCATGTTGTTTCTTCTTTCTTTTCTATATGCTGTTTTCCTTTAGTTTGTTGTTTCTTTTAGTTTGTCGTTTCCTTTATATATATATATATATATATATATATATATATATATATATATATATATATATATATATATTAGCCCTCGCGCGAAAACGCAGGACAAAAAATGTTTTTAATAATAATAATAATAATAATAATAATAATAATAATAGAATAACAATAACAAAGTCTTTCACTAGCGAGGACTACTATTGAGCGTAACCAGTTATACACTCCTTTTGAAATTTTCATCTCTATTTTTCTCGTTATCTATCGAATATTTTTAATGAAACCTATATGAAATATGTTCCTTATTAAATTGTAAAGATTTTCTATTCTGAAAGAAGTTTTAAAAAATTTAATCTAAAAAAGTTATTTTAAAGTTTTTGTTAAAAAAAATTCAGATTTTCTCATTATTCAGACATGTATGACAAAGAGGTAGTTGCAAAAAAGACTTGTGGTGTGAGGAGAATTACGAACTGAAACAGAGAGATTATTCAGACCTGTAATAATACAAAGAGGGGGTTGCAAAAATGAGATGTGGCGTGAGGAGAAATACAATCTGAAATAGAGAGGCGGAGATTTTTTTATAAATACGTACAAAAGCACATTCATCTTTTTTTTTTAAATCCAAATTAATAAATTAAATAAAATATAATCTTAAAAAGATACGATACAAGTTAGAAAAGCATTTCATCCAAGGCATGAAAGTTGTTAGACAAAATATTTTTACTATAGGCTTTAAAAATAAAGGTACAAGATTGAATTTGAAATTTATTCATCTTCAAAGTGCACTTTTATACTTTTTACAAAGTAACGTATTAAATTTTTATACCTTACTTTGTAAAATTTATAAAAGTACACTTTGAAGATAAATAAATTTCAAATTGAACCTTGTACCTTTATTTTTAAAGCCTATAGTAAAAATATTTTGTTTAACAATTTTCATGCCTTGGATGAAATCCTTTTCTAACTTGTATATATATATGTATGTATGTATATGTATATATAAGATGTTTATAAGATAAAATACTTAAGAAGAAATAAAATAACGAAGAAGAGGGTATATATATATATATATATATATATATATATATATATATATATATATATATATATATATAGTATCAAAATACATTAGTAGCAAGAAAATCATCTCCCCCTTTCATGTACGCTTCTTTTTTATATCTTTCATTTCTGCTTTCGTTCTTTTTTACTTTTATAGATGTTCAGCATATAGTTTTTTCCTTCGTTGTTCTTCAATTCTATATTCCCGCTTTTTTTATGCACAATTCATATTAGGTTTTGTTTTGTTTTGTCTTTTGTTATTTTCTTTTGCTGTTGTCGACCATCTTATTATTTCCATAAGTGCTTCTCTCTTCTATTCTTTCGTGTGCTATTATCCATGTCCTATTTAATGTTATGAGAATTAACAAAAAAAAAAAAAAAGAAGAAGAAAAACGGTCAATGACCATCGCACAAAACAGACAACTACCTACCCCAGGATATGGATTACACCGCAAGGAGTAGTCTTGAGAAAAGAAAAACAAACACACAAAAAAAGCAAACATATAAGAAAATTTTGATTACCAGATAATTTTCCCAAATAAGATATAATAGATTTTCCTGATGATTCATACTACAGGCCGGGTGTGCAAATAAACACCATCGTGGAAAGAGAATCGACAAGCAGCGTTCAAGTCTAACTTTTACTTTAGCACTAATGTCCGCCTGAAAGGTATAAGCTGCGCTTCTGTGGATTGGTCCCTGGCATTAATAGAGGTCATTTTCGGAGTCTTTCCATAATGTCTACAACCACACCAACATTTAATTAAAATTTGGTATAAAAGTTATGGTCGCTTCTACACTATTAGGACGAAATGTAGTGGATAAATGGAGTTTTCACATAAAAAAAAAACAATGGCTTGTACTGATTTTTTTTTTTGTCAATTCTAATAAATCACAATGTTAGTTTTCAAATTATGCAGTCGAAATTACCTGAATATTACTGAATTATAAAAAAAAACCTTAATCGGGTTAGCAGGTGAAAAATTGCTGCCATCTTGTTTAAATCGAAACGGAAAATTACCTCCCTCTTTGAACTCATTTGTGTCTTACGATCGTTTCATCAAATTCTATTTTTTATTTTCTTTAATAAATAATTTTCTACCTCATCGATTTTCGTTATTTTTTGATATAATCTTCTTACACATGCGAGGAATACGTAGACACCATTATTTTCATGTGAAATTTAGTATTACGATTTCCGAAATTTCGTCCTAAAAGTGTAAAAGCGCCAAGTTATGTTTTTACGAAGAAGGAAAATGAAAAACGTATACAGACATGAATACATACTAAAAAAAAAAATAATAAATAAATAAAAGAAACATTGAGAGAACAGAATAATTTATTTCTCCAAATAAAATACAACAGAATTGAAAGAACAGAAGGGTCACCAGATAGCAAGTGCTACTAAAACATAAACAAAGTTAAAAAAACAAAAAAAAACAAACAACAAAACATTTTTATATAAGTTATGAAAATCTTCATAGTACAAACACGTGTTTGGTAAAGAAAGTTGAATATGCAGTCCTAAGTCAAAATGTTCATAGTGTGAATAATATGAGTAAGTTTTCTACGCATGTGAGTATTTGGCAGCGTGACATTGTATACGCGTGCCTTTTGTTTACCTTTTTCTTGTTAGTGCGTGTATAAATGTGCGCGAGTTGATGAAGGTTGGTACGTGAGTCATTGAGCTCTTTTCTTTTATGACTTGCCTGTCCCGGCCCAAAGACATAGGGGTGTGTTGAGTGACGTTCTTGGCTGCCTTCAGGTGTACCAACTGCTGTAATCTGAAAAAAAAAACTGATTTATTGATTAAACCTTATAGGAGTTTCTAAGTTCACACGGGTTTATTACTTTTACATAGATGTCTCACTTTTGGGGGTTTGAAACGATTTTTATTGATTGAAAATACTTTTAGTAAACACGTTCCTGTAAAAACTAACTTTTTGGAAGTGACACAGAAATCAACTTTCAACAAAGCGGAGGAGGAAAGAGTGTAGC
>NC_136492.1:29922263-29932263 GCF_053919585.1 Euprymna scolopes
AGGTTCGTCCGTGCAAGGGAAGTTTCTTTCTTTCTTTTTTTTTTTTAATCGGAGAGGTCATTTTTATTTCTCATTTATTTAGGGGCGGATTCAAATCTGCCTGTTTTTGCTCTCATTTAAAAATTGATTTTGAGGTGGATTAGGGATAAAATGAATATGGAGTGTGGACATTTTGGAGGATCTCTAATAATAATAATAATAATAATAATAATAATAATAATAATAATAATGATAAGAGAGAGAGAGAGAGAGAGAGAGAGAGAGAGAGAGAGAGAGAGAGCTCATTTATGATACCACCTAAGGACTTCGCGAACCACGATCGAGTCTGATAAAACCTTAGGTCTGTATGCACCATGCCTAAGCAGAAAACATGTATTCAAAATCGGTTCGTCCAAATACATTAAGCTTGCAGCTTGTTTTGAATAGTTCAGTGCAATCTTCTATTACATCTGATTTTGACTTTAAGCTGATGTCTAAAGTGCACAGTCAGATCGTAATCAGAAGGCGGTTCACTATCACTTCTTATCTATAAATGTAAGATTCACATCATTAGTCTAGCTACAACTAAGATAGTGAGAAATACCATTTTTCCCTGAACCACAAAGGTGTGACATTGTAGTCTACAGATACCAATTAGGAAAAGGAGACAAAAGATAGGGAGAGAATAATGGAGAGAAATCGAATGAAAAGAAAAGAGACGGGAGAGGAAGAGGGATACAAACTATTCATAGTATGGAGAAGAGTAGGAAGAAAGAAATGAATAAGAAGATGGAAAACGGTAATAAGCAGAGTAGCAGCGGCTGCTGCTGTTTCTTTTAAAGCTTGATACCGGTCAACAATTCAGAATTCAGTGTTTAAACTGTCGGCGTTTACTGCTGCGGCTTCTGCTTCGAACACTCAATATTACATAGCAATACAAATATTCAGCTCTTAAATTTGCTCGTCAAGAGAGAACGAGAGGGCGAGGAAGAGAGAGAGAGAGAGAGAGAGAGAGAGAAGATTAATTCAACTGTTATCATAGAAGGAGAAATCATTCTAGACTGAGGCAATTTTTACTTTTGTTCTTTTCCAGAGTTCCCCGTTTTTTACGCATATTAAGACCGACCGTGAGGAGGCAATTAAATCGGAGCAATGGCAGTATTTTTGTTGTCTTTTTCGTATCGATTACTTTCGTTTAATAGATTTGAAGTAGTAAATAAGAATTCAATTGCGGTGCGATATCAAGATAGCAAATCAAGCTTGTTTATCAGTAATGAAAATTCCAAGAAAAAGAAGCACACATTTCCTTCTGTTTTCAGTAAATTACAAACTGGCATCAAACAGTTACCAGATAAATTTAAATTAATTCTAAAAACAAGCTGTTTATTTCGTGTTAGATCTTCTTCATCTTTTTGTCAGCAGCAGATTCAGCAGAGTGAAAGATCATTCACGGAATTCTTCGGCTCGATTCTCTTCTCAGCATCGAATTTCCTCGAAAACATGGCGCACGTCTTTTAAGATACATCCTTGATTATCTCTGGTGGTTGATCTGTCACGCGTTTGTTTTAAAATGTAACGTGAAAAAAAACTAATCTTACTGCGCAACTTTCCACTTAGCATGCCCCTTGTAAATCTAGTTCCTAGTCAAAGTATTTCCTTACATATCATCGGCAATATGTCTTGTTGCTATTTTTTTGCTCCCCTCCCCACGCGGGGGTTGTTAGAAGTAAGGTCGTTTTTTTATGTGGAAAAATTTAGCTCCCCGAAAAAGGACACTCTGAATCAGAACAAAACTAAAACTGTCTTTGACTGGACGGATTGCTCCTTCACTGACCAAGCTCTCTCTCTCTCTCTCTCTCTCTCTCTCTCTCTCTCTCTCTCTCTCTCTCTCTCTATCTATCTATCTATCTATCTATCTATCTATTTATTCATCTCTCACAAATCGAACCAGACATACGTATGTTCAACTTTATTTTAAGATAATATTCCTATCTAGTCTGTTTGTCTGTCTGTCTGTCTGTCTGTCTGTCTTTCTCTCTCTCTCTCTCTCTCTCTCTCTCTCTCTCTCTCTATATATATATATATATATATATATATATATATATATATATATATATATATATATATATATATATATTACAAATCGAACCAGACACTCGTACGTTCAATTTTATTATAAGATAATATACCTATTTAGTATCTCTCTCTCTCTCTCTCTCTCTCTCTCTCTCTCTCTCTCTCTCTTTCTCTCTCTCTCCATGATCTTTCTCTAGTCTAAAAAGACTTTTAATTCATTGACCTAGGGCAGAAAATATTTGGTGATCACTAGAATTTACTTCTAGCCAAAAGAGGTAAAAGGTAAAGCCTCCTTCAATCTTGACATAGAGGTGCCTGCGCATGAAATTTTTATGGCAAGAGGTGCGCAATTTCCAACCATACCTCTCCTGATATATATATATATATATATATATATATATATATATATATATATATATATGTGTGTGTGTGTGTGTGTGTGTGTGTGCGTGTATATATAGATATATATGTATACATGTACACATATATGTATTCGTGAATATATTCAGATCAATTAGCTAAACTTATCTTACATCTTGACTTATTTTATCTTTTGCCATTCACATCTCATCTTTAATTTTATGAAATCCATTATTCTTTACATTTTGATTTTTTAATTTTAATTTAAACACGTTATTCCCACTATTGTAACCATTATTAATAAATATTATTATTAATCTTATTATTAATTTTTAAAATTATCATTATCAATTATCATAAATATCACAGTTACCAACCTCTTTATTCCTTATTAACTTCCATTTTAAATTATCATTATCACAATTAAAGTAGATGATTATAACTTAGCATAGAGATAAATTAATTATATACATTTTGAGATATTATGTTACTATTATTGGCTCACATGGAGCTTTCACACAAGTCTACAAACACTCTGATTGGAAACCTGTGGTGTTCTCTGGAAGCTGAGTGATATCAAGTCTCCCCAGACGTCAAGCTCTCTCCACCTCCTTCGATAGCATTTGTAAATGAATTTGCGTCATCGCAACAACCTCTTACCATTGATTTCTCGCTGGCAGTGGCCATTGGTTTATACTGGAATTTGAGTGGCATTTGGTATCACTTTTCTCTTGGGAGGAACGGTGATGCAACAATAGAGGGGATGCATGATGGGGGGGGTGAACTTATAGATTTGCAGCTTTGGTGTTCTTCATTCCCTGTAACGCTTCTTCGTTATATTGTCTTGTGCTATTCTCCGCATTCAAGGGTTTTCCTTAATTTTTCAGTTGTTTTCATTATCGTTAGGCGTTGTATTTTTGCAGCTATTCCTCTGATTCCAATTTCTGCCATTCTTTTTTCGAAGTTTTTCGGAATTGTTCCTAGTGCTCCTACTATTTATTATTATTATTATTATTATTATTATTATTATTATTATTATTATTATTGCTATACGACTTTCAATGCTCGCGTAGTAAATAAGTAAAAAAGCTATAAGAAATGGTAGTGATGGTGGGGAGTAGACGGGGATGGAGGACGAGTAGGAAGGAGAAAGGCATGCCTTAGAATTACCACGAATAAATTATTTATGCTTTCCCCTTTTCATTCTTCCTTTCTTTATTATTCTTGTCTTCTTTTCCCTCTTGCGTCTTTACCTTTTCTTCCTTAACCTCTTCACTAATGTATGTTGGGATGATAGTGGTGGGGCGGGTATATACAAGAGGGCAACAAGAGTTGTACATTTTCTGACCACATAAAACTTCTAGTCATTTTTATAACTGAATAACCCAAATTAAATCTGAAACCTATTTTAGCATAGATATGTCAAATTCACATTCCCCTACTGATTGAACCTATACACACTAGTATGTTTGATTTAGGACAGCCATCATGCAAGCATACGAATACTATTTTTTCTAGTCTTCCATTACCTCTATCTCGATCTTTAACCACCCACATCCTTTCTCATTCATTCCTACATCTCAACACAAACTCAAATCCGCACCCCTACTCAGTTTTATTTATATACAACCAAATCTTATTTTTCACAACATTTAACAAAACCTCCTCATATTAACTCCCTGTGACAAGGAAGACCTTATATTTAATTGCAAACTTTGCTTTCGTATAAGCTGTAATGCGTGATGGGGTCTCTAGTTACTGGTAACTAGCTGGGCGAAACATGCTCATGACTGTGTAGCAACATATTACTGCTTATGTAAAAACAAAGAAAGAGTATACCTTGCTCTACTTCAGAATTGAGCACTCTTATATTAACCTCGTTAAAATTCATTAGTTACTTAACCTCTAGAAAACAATAACCTCAGATTATATATATATATATATATATATATATATATATATATATATATATATATACTAGCATGGGTTCCGGGCGTTGCCCGGTTGTTTGGAGGTGTATGCTGAGCAAAAAAAAAAAAAAGGTCAATTTTTTAACTTTGACCCCTATTATGACCCCTTAAAATTTATTGTTTTGGGCTCAAATCGAGTTATTAAGTTAGATCCATGTCCAAGAAACCTATATCTAAAATTTCAAGTGTTTAGACCCCAAATTGTCGGAGGAGTTTGGAAGATGTCAAATCGTTGAACTTTGACCCCTTAACAGCCAAATCTCTGGCCGAAAACCGATCACATAGATTTTCCCAAATCTCAGTACCCTGTATATCAAATTTCGAGTGTGCAGACTAAAAATTGGCAGAGTTATTGCGTAGGGAAATGTACACAGACACATTCACTTATATATATATATATATATATATATATATATATATATATATATATATATATATTCAACTTGAAATAATGCCGAGATAAGCGGAAAGAACATACAGCGCTTTGAATTTCCAAATAGTCACCCATATGGTACTAATCAAACTCAACGTTGCTTAACTTCGGTGATCTGATGAGAATCGGTGTGTCATGTGATTAAGACCAATAAATACAATATGGCTTATTTGAGGTGAATAATAATAATAATAATAATAATAATAATAATAATAATAATAATAATAATAATAAGAAGAAGAAGAAGAAGCCTTGCGCCTCCGCCTTTCACCCTTCCCCATCTTTTTTAGTGTAACCATAAACTGGTGCTACACCAAATAAGTGAGGATGGTCAAGTAGGATGGAAAGGGGTGGTTAGTAATGGAAATTTGAGGAGAATTGTTGTCACTCAGACACCAGGGCACACACCACAGGCTGTTTTCAAAGAGAATTTTTTGATGATGGCCTGTGTGAAAAATCTTAGTGAGTAGTAGTAGTAGTAGTAGTATTACTAGTAGTAGTAGTAGTAGTAATAGAAAAGAAGAAGAAGAAGAAGAAGAAGAAGAAATGGCATCACTAAATAAATCACTAAAGAAGAAGAAATAGTATCACTTAATGTACTGATATAACAGATGCAGCTTAATTTAGATGAGTCTAAGTATTTCATTAGAAATCTTTTGCTTCGGTCGATCTATCAGCTAAAGTTTAAAATTGCATTTTATTGGTCTGTCACAACAGTTTTTAATACTATATTTTTAGGTAGACCACGCTTTAAGTTTATAATGGCTTTTTTTTTTATTGGTGTATCAAGCTTAAGTTTGCAGGCATAATACGTTTAATTTTAAAATTGCATATAAAGTTTTAAATAGTTTGTTTCTAGGCGTGCCACTCTTAGGATTAAACTTGCATTTTTGTTGATCTGCCACGCGTAAGTTTTTAATACAATCTTTGCTAGCATGACGCATTTAAGTTTGAAATAGCATTTTCGCTGTTCAGTCATTCTTAAATTTCTTCGGTCTGTTAAACATAATTTTTAAATAGAATTCAGTATATAGTATGATTGCACGTCTCCATGCGTATACGCATTTTTGTAAGATGCCCTGTTCATCTGTTGGTCTGTCACACTTAAGTTTGAAATGATATTTTTTTATCGCTAATCGTGCTAATTGAATGGGCGCATCTTAAGGGCATGCTCTTGTTTGCTTTTCGAGTTAACAATCTCAGATGTCGAACTTCAATCATTGCAGGTATTGCGTGCACAGATGTAATCTTTTCTCACTTATAGGTTCTATTACTTGTATAGGTGTGTCTAAGAACGAGAATATATATATATATATATATATATATATATATATATATATATAATCTTTTAACTCCCCCTCTCTCTCCTTCTCCCCCTCTCTCTCCTTCTCCCCCTCTCTCTACTCTTTAGCTTTTTTCTTTCTTGCTTCTCGTGTCCCTTCTCTATTCACCTCTCTCTATATATAAAGGACATTTTCCTCTTTTATTGCTTTCTTGTGTATTTATCTGAAAAGCTCAGTTTATCTTACTTGTTTAAGCAAACCTCAGAGAGAGAAAGAGAGAGAGAGAGAGAGAGAGGGAGAAAGAGAGAGAGAGACTGATGCAGACAGGAAGGAAAAGGAGAGAGAGAATGGCGTGAATAAGGCCAGTGTGACTGTCCTGTTTTAGTGAATCAATTGTTATGGTCAATGAAGGGAGTGAACTAAGATACAAGTAGTCAGTCTTGTACACACTCTATTGTTCACTTTATGTCAAATGTTGTGTTTTTGATTGAATAAATGTTGTTAAAAACTGACAAGTATTTATGTATTTATATTTCAACCTTTCATAAAACTTCTTTATTTGCGAGACAGAATTTTTAATAACATTTTCTTTCGAAAAATGTACACATTTTCTTACAAAAAATAAAAAAAAACCCTGAACAAACAAAAAATGAGAGTAAAATGTAGTGATGAAATGAACCTTAATGTTGTATAGGGTGTGTGGTGTTTACATGTCTGATGTAAACTGGTACTAATAAGCTATGTCGTGTTCTTATCATAAACGGACCATATATATGTATGCATGTTGTATAACGGTCTGTTATCCTTGTTCTAAATGTCTATTTTACGGCTCGTGATTTATCTCATCTAGTGGTGTTGATGCGTCTCAGAACACAAAACGAATACACATATACATTGACGCCATAGCTGTCATTCTGATGTTTATTTCTTCTGGGAGGTTCCTCCTTGGGAGAGCTGGAATCTGTTAAAAGGAGCACTACAAGACAGGACCCAAGACGATGTGAAATTTTATATACATTTTTATTCACTCCCAGGCCTTTCGTCACTGCAGAACTCGAGTGAATGACGACTTTTTTCTTGTTGTTTCTCTGTCTCACTTTTGAAACTATCGTTTCCTTACGGAGAGGCTTGTTTAACCGACCCTGTCTCTTCGACGTCTTCAATTTAACCCAACGATGCTTGTGCAGACCGGAACACGTGACAGCGACACGTAACTTCCAGTCACCGGTTTGGATAGTTTCCAGTGCAAACTTGATCGGTCACCGAGTTTGATAAGGTTTTACATGTTTGACGACCTGTCACAATATGGTGGCGATTCCAATTTCTGTTGTCTATTCATCACTAGATAGATAGATAGATAGATAGATAGATAGATAGATAGATAGATAATTTACTGTTTCTGCTCGGTCACTCTCTAATACCAATATTTTTGCCCGCTTCCGATACAATTACTGATTCCAATTCCGATTCTTTTAAAATCTCTAAATATTTAGCTACAGAGTTTTTTATTTATTTTTTATTCGGATTACTGTTAAGAGCATATAGCATGTGCATATATTTCCACTAACATTACAATACACTGAGGGGTAGTGCCTATTGATTTTAATTTTACGGCTAGTTTAAAATAAATAAATATCTACTATCTTGTCATTAATAACAACATATTAAAATTAAGTTTTAAACAAAAGCAAAAAAATAAAAAAATTAAAAGAATCGTTTTTGGCATCGGAAAATATGCAGATTTTGTTTTTTTCAATTTTGATACCGATTCCGGTACTCCCTAAAATTTTTCGATTTATTCGATTCCCATATCCGATTAATCATCTAAACACTAGTAAAAATACTAGATAGGGTAGTTACAGCTTGAGATATTATACTAGTTATAGTGATGAAAATGCTCTACTGAGCTGGCCCCTGTCCTCTAACAAATCTACAACAAATGTCTACCTGACTCTTGCTTCCCTGAAAGCTGGAAAATTGCCTGTGATTCAAGAATTCTGGTGAACGAACTGCTCCCCCAAATTATCGGTTTTACTATTTACTTATGATGAATTAAATCACAGCAAAACTTATCTCATCGGGAAATTTACGGACGTCATTCGAGCAACTTGTTACGCCAGGCAATCAGGCACGACCACTGGTTGCTGCTGATTCGAGCAACATCTTTTAAGGCTTTGTCAAAAATCAACTCTCAGTTTCATCCAATTTTTATGGCTGAATATTGTACTAAATCCGTTTTATTGTTTATGTGCCGAGATTACTTCAATATAGAATCGACAGCAACTAACGGTCGTGCCTGGTTGTCTGGCGTAACAGGTTGCTCGAATAGTGTGCCTAAATTCAACGAATAGAGAGTCAGCAGGAGCCGATTGCCGTACCCTGCCATGACCTGTCGTGCCTCATTTTGTCGTGCATAAATATTACAACTCTTGCTCCCATCTGTGGTACCAGTGTTCAAGAATTCTAGTAGAAAGAACTACGAACTTCTCAAAATTATCGCCCATCAGTCTACTCATTCACTTTGTTCTTGGAATTTTTAATCAATCTAGCAATAATCCGCCATCTTATTGCTAAGCGTCTTTCTGACCATCAGTATGGATTTAAACAATCCGGTTCTATTACGGATATACCATAATCATGACATAATACGGCTGCATATCATATAATATAACTGAATATCATATTATATGGCTGCATATCACATAATACGGCTGCATATCATATAATATGGCTGAATATCATATAATATGGCTGCATATCACATAATACGGCTGGATATCATATAATATGGTGGCATATCAGATAATACGGTTGCATAATACGGCTGAATATTATATAATATGGCTGCATATCACATAATATGGCTTGATATCATATAATATGGCGGCATATCAGATAATATGGCTGAATATCATATAATATGGCTGCATATCAGATAATACGGCTGCATAGTATATAATATGGCTGAATACCATATAATATGGCTGCATATCATATAATATGGCCGCATATCATATAATATAGCTGCATATTATATAATACGGCCGCATATTATATAATACGACTGCATATCATATAATACGGCTGCATATTATATAATACGGCTGAATATCATATAATATGGCTGAATATCATATAATATGGCCGCATATAATATAATATAGCTGCATATTATATAATACGGCTGCATATTATATAATACGGCTGCATATCATATAATACGGCTGCATATTATATAATACGGCTGAATATCATATAATATGGCTGAATATCATATAATACGGCTGCATATCATATAATACGGCTGCATATCATATAATACGGTTGAATATCATATAATAGGAATATAGGAAAAACAGAAAGAGAAATAATAATAGTAAAAAATAGCAATTTAACTGAAAGAGAATGACCTAATAATCAAGACTAATTTGAGTGTTCTTGGCCACCTAGTACAAATAAAAAATAAGAAACTATAAGGTGATCCATTATATGGTTGTCTAAACCATACATTAAGCATATTTTCTCGATACGGCATAATCACATTGCCACACCGGCTCCCGCTGGATCACCGAAGGTAAGCAACGTTAAACATGGCCAGTACTAAATAAGTGACTATTTAAGACTTCCGGGTGCTGTATGTGCTCTCCGCTTATATCGGCATTGTTTCCAGTTGTCCTGGACTTCTACTTGCCACTGGACTTAAACAGTGCTGATTCAGAAAGGTGTGATGGGGATTGCGCAACCCTTGCCTCACAATTACACGCGCAGCCGTCCCTACTCGGAGTATCCTTTGTCTTTTGAGACTGAACGGAGGCATCGATTATCGATCGATTAGCATCGATTCTCACGAACATTCCATTTTCTATAATGAGAATGCGCGTTCTCACACAGCTAATGAT